>NC_053429.1:35150700-35451290 GCF_007990345.1 Gossypium hirsutum | reverse complement strand
GAATTGGGGAGGTGGGGAGTCGTACATTGGGTTCGTACGAACGAACTCAGAGTACCATGCACTCATCATTTGGAGAAAGGCTTCCCGATCCCTTTCTCCTCCTCCCTGACCAACAATAGGAGGTGGGTTTTCAGTCGGCGCTGCCCCTTCAGCCGGAGCTGGCGCATTACTCTCTACTTCATCTGCCACAGCTGGATCGGGATCCATTTACTATATAAAAATCATTTAAAAAGGTCAGAAGTCGTCACACTATCACAATTCATACATATGACATGTATAGCAAAATCCGTACATACAACACGTAGTCCGAGAACCGACTAAACCTGCTCTGATACCACTAAATGTAACGCCCCCACGCCCGAGACCGTCGCCGGAGTCGAGTATGAGGTGTTACTAAGCTTAATTTAACATATTTAGAACTTTGGATTATTTATTTCTACATTCACAGCTTTTAAGGTACTTGCATCACAGTCACAAGAAAAATCATATCTCGAGTTACGAAACTCGAAATCAAGATCCATAAATTTTCCCTAAATCTAGACTCATATACCTATCTACTAATTGTTTTCTAGAATTTTTGGTTGGTCCAATTAGTACAGTTTATTAGTTAAAGTTACCCCTGTTTCCAGACTTGACTGGTCTGACCTCTGTTTACTACGAACCACATTTCTATCTGTAAAAAATCCATATGACTATGAGGTTTGTTTCTAATGAAACTAGACTCAATAAGGATTCTGAGAATATAAAATAAACTACCTAATTATATCTTTACAATTTATGGTGAATTTCTAAAGTTGGAACAGGGAATTCAGAAACTGCTATGACCCTGTTTCACTAAAATTCAAATATCTTGTAACATATAATTCATTTACCTGTTTCATTTGTTTCATGTGAAACTAGACATAATAAGCTTCAATTTGATATGTATTCCATCACCAAGTTAAATTTCTATGATTTTTAGTAAATTTTTAAACTCGCGTTAGTGTTGCTGCAGTATTCGGTTTATGGCAAATTTCATCCCTTTTATGAGTTTTTATGCACTAAGTATCTTAATAATTTTCCTTAACATCAAATATAAGCTAAACTAAATATTTTCATAATTTATCATTATAAAGCATTTCCTCAACCATTCCATCACCATACCATAAGATCATTTACACAAAAAAAAAGTATATTGCTATACATGCCATACTTAAATTTACAAGCCATTACCAAAAGTCTTCCGGATAGTGTGACTGAGCCTTCGACCTATCCCGACTCCTGAGCTGGCTTGTCCAAAACTACAATGAGTAAGAAGGAGGGAGTAAGCATAAATGCTTAGTAAGTTCATATGCAAATAATAAGTAACATAACAAACAGTCATACCAATCAACATTAGCATGTATCACTAAAACACATATCACATTTTTAATCATTTTTCATCATCTTATTACCTTATCGTGGTTGTATCAATACTCAACCCGAGGGTTAAATACATACCTGTCCAAAATAACCATTTCACATCACTCACCAATACTTCTCTTTACATCTCGAATATTCCTCCATTGAGTAGAACTTTACCCGTTGAACACATCGGAATATAATTCGGATACATGGATAACTTGCACATAAGTGCCATATATGCAATCAAGCAATCATGTAACCCGCCCATAAGCGAACTCGGACTCAACTCAACGAGCTCAGGCGTTCGCATCCATAAGTGAACTCGGACTCAACTCAACGAGTTCGGATGCCTAGTTACATCTCACGAACTCGGACTCAACTCAACGAGTTCGGACATTCGCATCCATAAGTGAACTCGGACTCAACTCAACGAGTTCGGATGCTCAATCATCCTAGTGACATGTCACTTGTATCCTAATCTATTCCTAAGGTTCAAACGAGATTTTTCCTCGAACACTTATCCTTGCCGTCTTCCGTAGAATGCCGAAATCAATACTCGGTAACAATTATATTTAACAAGTAGTTCACATAATTTACATATTATTTGAAATTAACCACAAAGCATACATTTCATAATAAAATTCAGCATAACATATAATTAACATCAATAACTTAAAAATAACCATTATGATACATTATTTACACATGAACTTACTTTGGTACCAAAATACAAAGATTTTGCAATTTAGTCCACAATCTTTTCTTTTCCTCGATTGAGGTCGATTCCACGTCTTTCTTGATTATGGAGCTTGGAAGCTTGAAACAAACCCTAGCTATGGAGAACCCTTGAAATTTCAGCCTAATGAAGAAGATGGACAAAAATTGGCTTTTAATTTTGTTTTTAATTCATTTTAATAACTAAATGACCAAAATACCCTTACTACTAAACTTTCCAAAAATTCCTTCCATGTCCTAATTTTGTCCATGAACTTAAAATTGGTCAAATTGCTATTTAAGACCTCCTCGTTAATATTCCAAAACAATTTCATACTAAAAACTTCTAGAATGCAAGTTTTGCAACTTATTCGATTTAGTCCCTACTTTCAATTTAAGCACTTTAGGCATAGAATTTCATCACGAAATTTTCACACAATCATGCAATCATATCATAAACCTAAAAATAATTATAAAATAATTATTTCTATCTCGGATTATGGTCACGAAACCACTATTCCGATTAGGCCCTAATTCGGGATATTACAGACACAACCATGTGTCTCACATTGAATGCCCACACGGCCTGAGACATGGGCATGTTACCTGGCCGCGTGAGCCATACGACCTACTCACAGGGGGATGTGACCCCTTTATATAAGAAAACTTTCGAAATTTTGCGAAAAATTGTTTGAGATCCTGATTTAGTCTTGACTTGTTTCTAATGTTTAAATTAGGCCTCGTGGGTCCATTCAAGGGACAGTATGACTATTTTTAGATATGAATAGTAAATGACATGAATTATCTATAGTTGTTCTGTAAATTTCGGTAGATTTCGGTAATCCTATTTCGACGACGGATACGGGTTAGGGGTGTTACATCATTTCAATTCTTTATCACCCTACACAAACAAGATAAACACTGCTCAGCCACAGTGAGATCATCAACTTATTACCAAGAAGCTAATTGGCACCCCTTTTACTAATTTCCCTCACAGGATCAACTTTAGTTGAAGTCACCACAGGTACTGGTAGAACATGTTATGCCAGATGAACCACTTTAGGTTGTGGTTGTTGAGGCTACTAGGGTTAGGGATTTTGAGCATTCCCCATAAACTAATCAAACAGTTGTGTCATCATCGTGAAAAATACATTCCTAAAGGCATTCCCTGCATTACCCATATTGCTGGCAGGCATTTGCTCTCTTACAGGCATATGGCTCTTAATTTCTTCTCTAGATCCATTAGACATTTTCTTATATCAAGCAAAATAAAATTTAACTTAGTTCAAACATTAATGACTAAGTTAGAGGTGTACTATGCATGATGGGGTGTGACGCGACCTTTAGTTTTTTGAGAATCAATTAAACCATTGTTCTAATACTAACTTGTAACATGCCAAACACGATCCCTTATAAGAATCCAAGTATAATGAGTCACTACTTAGAAATCATCTATTTCTGGCATAAACTTTGTAGAACTACAATGTTTTAATTAAACCTTTAATAATATACAAAAAGATAAAGTATAAGTCAAATGGCATATAAATTTCAGTGAGATATTGTTCATCAAAAAATATAATACTTTAAAATCACTCCATAAATTTTAATGAAACTCCATTAAATCATAATTAATCAATAGAAGTCTTAGGTACATATCTTTTTCAAAACACAAATAGACATCTCCCTCATTTTTCATATATAGAAAAAAAAACAATTATCTCACAGCAGTACTGTCCTCTAGTGTAGTCCTTCAGAAAGTCTTCCTTCACTCAGTAGGCCTGAGAAAGAACATGATAACAGGGTAAGTTTTAAAAAGCTTAGTGAGTTCCAAAGAGATCTTACATAACAATACTGACTGCACAATCAAATATTTCAAAGGAATTTCTCATAATATCACAGAGTACGCCCATAGCGTATACAAAACTCAGTACACCGATGGCGTGTCATATGGGCTAATTCTATATGCCAACTCATATAACTTAGACAATTCATTTTTTCATGTCATCCATATACCTAGTTTTCAGAGTTAGATAAATATCATATGGTTTCGGTTCATTCATATACATTCTCCCCTTATAGCTCCCTACATCAGAATCATTCAATAGCATGTTTTATCATGATCTACATATCCAGTTTGCATTATATCTGCCCTACCGGAGGCTACACAAACATATATCATCAACTTCATCTCCACGTATCAGATCATATTATATCATTCATATCAAAGGTAGATAGTAGTGGGTTAACATGAAAATGGCCCATACTTCTTATCCCAAACATACTAAACTTAGACTATTGACTCTGAACAACCCTTATTCACTCATTTACATTATACATACTTTATAGAGAAAAAATACTTACCTTATATAACTATGAGATACATAAAAGCACTACACATGGAAGTGAGAAGGAATTCACCAAAAATATAGGAAAGTTTATATAATAGGTCCTTTGCCTTTATCAATCGAACATTCAGTAGCTTCTTGAGCTAAAAAATAGGGACAATTCAATGTATCATATCACTACTCTATCGAATCTAAACATGCATGTAAGAAATATCAACTTTGAACCCAACATCAGGAAGTTTCCTTCCTTACACGTCAATCTAACACTTATGCATGTAGAACCAAAAATACGCAAATAACTTAAAAAATAACCTAGGTTTCATAAAAAATTACTAGTGAGCTAAACAAACGTGTAAGTTACCTGACTACATCAAACCAAACTTTAGACAGGTTTTTTGGACTTAAGTTTTCAGAAAGTGCCAAGAAAATTAAGGAGGAAGATGAACACAAAGAAAACGTAAAGATTTTCGGTGAAGACACTACTATCCTTATGCACTTAAGCATTGAGATAAATCTTAGTGGAAAAATCAGATAATACCATTAACACTCTTGATTCCTGTGATTAAATGCGCTTATCATAATTTAAGTCTTTTCATCTCCAGTAGCTTAGTTCCATTATAATTAAGTCTCAACTTAACTAACTAAATTACCTTACTAAAACAGTAAACAAATCTATGCAACAGCAAACTAGCGTACTCACCCAAAGCACCTGGGTGGCGTACACATAATAGAAGAGTCCGCCAAACACGGATCTTCACAAAATCTAAAAGGTTGCTAAGTGGCACGTACAAGGAATCTTATACTGAATCAAAATAAACACTTTACTTACTAATATCTACATTTATTTTTCCAAGATAGAGTAAATAGTAACCAAATACTAAGACTTCACTAGGCGGACTGTTATATTCGTTGATTGATTGAATTTCTCATTGTCGTCTTCTCCCACTTTAATTTTATTTTTATTTCTCTATTCTTCATTTCTTTTTCCTTTTTCTTTCAGTTTTCATAGCTTATCAATCACTACTTGTGTTCCTCTTTTTCAATCTTTTTTGTCGTCCTTTCTCATTACTAGTTACATGTCGATAATTGTTTCTTGCATATTGTTTTTAGTGGTGTAGTTTATTCTTTTGGTTTTTATAAAGGTAAATGGTCTTTTTGAGTGGGTAAATTGAAGATTTTTTGGATTGTCTTTGTGTTTCTGTTAGGTGAAAAAGGAGCGGCACATAACTCTTCTCTGGCGAATTGAGGATTTAGGCGACCTTGAAATTAAGGGTAAGGACTTTATGCCTAAATAGGGGTTGATTCCTGCTAGGACTGAATGCCCTATTATTTAGGTCAAATGCTTTAGTACTTTTGGCTGAATACTCTAAATTGAGTAGGGGCAGATTGAGTGATTTGATTTTGGTGTATTGTTACTAATTGGCTTTGTTTTAGATGTCATATGTAGGAATGGGAAGTGTGTTGTAGTGTCATTATTTAGAAAATCATCAGGTGTGTGACTCTAAACCCAAAAATCTATTAAATCGTGCAAGACTATAAGTCACTATTGACGCCATATAGAAATGTGACGGATCGTGTGAGCCATACGAACATGTGACTGACTGTGTGTTTGGTTGTTTGGGCCATATAGGCCCATTTCGAATGCTCTAGTTGGGCTGGATGGACGAAATGCAAAATTTTGAAAATTGGTCATTTGATTACGTCTATTACCTGATAAGGTGAATATGTTAAGTATGTTATTATATGTATCATTCTGAGAGCAATTTGATTTAAAAAATTTATGGATTTGTTGTATGTATAACTGTGTGAGCATGGCACTATTTTGAAATTTTGACAAGAATTTTTGTGTATAAATCTAATCTGTAAAACCAGAAATACTATTAGCCCGTCTTTTAATCTGTGAAGCTTATAAGAGCATGTTAATTTGAATATATCCGAATATATTTTTTGTTGTTGCATGTGCATTGGGGTGGGATATAAGTATGTATCGGATCTTGTGGTTTACCCGCAATATTTGTATCTAGTAGTGAAAACTATAATTATCTATTTCTAGTGGTATCTCTGCATTATATTTGATAGCTCGACTGTATTATTACTCGGTGGCAAGTCCACTAGATTGGTGTATGGATTGGATGGGTATTAATTACATTAATTGGTATGTTGCGTGGAATGGAGTTGGTGTTTAGCGGATGGGGGGTAAGATTTGATCTGTTGGATGTTTTGCATAGCTAAACATGTCATGTCAGTTGTATCTACTTTGTAATGTTGTATCTGTGCATTAACATTTCTGCTATATGTTATGTTTGTGGGCCAAGTCGTACACTAGGCTTCTAGCTCACCATACTAATTTATCATTTCAGGTAATTCGCGGACTTAGGATTGGGGCGGTGTTCAGGAACACGGATTGATCATACTCTCATAAGATGGTTTAATTTTTTTTTTAAATTTTATGGACTTTTATTTGGGATTGTTTATCAGTTTTTGGACATTATTAATGTTTTGGGTTTTGGTTGGCTTTAACAATTTTATTAAACTAAAATTATACATTAGATGATTTTTCGTATACTAATTTGAATGGTTGTTTTCAAGTTCAATGAGTTAACGATTTTTTTTGTGGCAAATGTTAATTGAGAAATCGGATTTTAAATAAAGAAATAAGCATAGTTGGTAACATGACTCTTTTAATAAATTTGAAAATTTGTTCAACATTTTGGGAAACAATCATTAATCAATTGTCAAGTTTTTCTTAATAACAAATTAGACAAGTTTTTGCAAAGTTTCTGATACGAGATAAAGATACATTTAGAAGAAAAATGGTCAAAATTTTGAGAAGTTAATGTAACCTTCGAGATCCGGTCATAACGTCTAGCCAGTTTTAGGGTGTTACAGAACAGATTGGCATACCAAGAGTTTCCTGTTGTGCATGTTGAGGATGCTTCGGGAGAAGAGGGGGCACAATGAGGATTCTAGAACGACTGCATTAAATGATAAGGTCTAATAATTGGTAATAGAGAAACAATGCCAATAATAGGCTGCCTACTGTTCTTTTGGTGGGAAATGTGCCCATATTATAGTAAACATGTAACTATTTTCTATGTATTTAAACAATGAATAAATGAATAAAGTTAATTTCACATTTCACTATTATATCTTTTATGTTTCTGTATTTCATGTTTTGCATACATAGCGAAATTATGACAAACAATATTAGCTCATTGATTGTCTAAGTTTGAACTGAAGAAAAGTAGCACTATAAGAGCGTTTACATTATGAGAAAGACAACATACTTCAGTAGATAATCTAGACGAGTCCATAATCCTATAAAAGAATCAAAGTGAACATTTGATTCAAATACTTAGAAGGATAATTATGTCATCTACAATTCCAATTTGAGAGATGGCTAGTCCTGGCTATTGGAGCAGCTGACTCCACAAGTAGAGACATAGATGTACTCGTTAGAAGAATGATACATTAGACTGGACCCAAGTTGAATTAATTCTAAATCCATTTGTGAATTAATTCTAAATCCATTTTTGAATTAATTCACTTGTGATATTCATGGTTTAACTTACCTAAATCTTAAGTTAGTCACTGACCATGTGTATGTAACTCATGTGCTTTGATATAAGTGGAGGCTTATGCTCTAAAGATGATCGAACCAATAGCTAGTATGTTGGGTACATGACTTGTGTATGACATGGCTTTGCTAGCAACAATGGAATTCATATCTTCATTAAAGAGTTAACAATATCCTCTCATTGGCATTGTGTGAATTGATAAATATAGAACGTGGACACGGGTTGCTTGTTCTTGAACGAGCAATTTATCACAGTCATTAGTTAACAGTGATCATATTAATCATTAAGAAGACACAATGGTGGCAAGGAGATAAAATAAGATTGTATTGAGTGAACGAATTTAACTCAAAGGAGTCAAGGATACCATATGAGGGTAACACATACATGGCAAGGTCATTGGACAAAACAATGGGATGATTTGCTTTCTTAAAGAGTATACAATAAGGAGTTTTCAATTATGGTACTTCTTGTGGACTGACTCCATGATTAAGTAAATTGTGAATTATCAGAACGATGCTTTTGGACATAATTGCAATTACTTAAGCCTCATTGTATATGTCTGATTGGTCCATCCGCTACCTCAAAAAAATCTTGATTGGACTGCATTTGAATTAGAAGAAAATTCTATGACTTTGGAAATAATTTCATTGGTTCAATTTATTCGATGTGGAATTAAATTAGACGGTCGTGAGAATTGTTCAATTAGAGAATTTGATTAAAAAATTTCTTAAAAAATTAATTTGAAAATCTTAATGATTTTTGAGAAAATTAATTTTTATCAAGAAAAATTAAATCAATCAAATTAATTAAATTAAATATGATATTTTTGAAAATTAATTTTAAAGTCAGACAATTGAACCAATGGGTATTTGAACTTGAAAATTGGACCCGAGATAAAAAATTGAACCCGAGAACCAAAACCCAAGACTAAAACCAAAAAACTAGTTGAACTGGGCCCTGTGTATGAACCTGCGCTAATGATCCAACCGGTGGCTGGAACAGACCGGTTGGGTTGTCACTGACCTGAATCGACAGTAGGTGAATCGGCTAGGCCCATTTATGGAAAAACAGTGATGGTTTGGGGTGTTAGGGGAGTCGAGCTGGCAATGGCATTACTGACCTTTCGCCAATTGGAGTGGTAGTTTAGGTGCATTTCAACAGTTAAAGAGTTTGTTTTCGAGTTATTTTATAATATTTAAATGCAATTTTGGTTTTCGTAGTTTAGATTTAATTATTTCTAAAATAAGTATTTGTACACATGTTTTAGTATTTTGATGACCCGTAAGGCCAACTTGGGCCTCGAAAATGACTAATGGGCTATATGAGTGTGTAGGGTGCCAGTTGAAGCCCAAGAATACAAAGGACGATGGTCGTGTCGCGACACAAGGGAGCTTGTGTTGCAAGAAAGAACAACGAAGTAGCCAAAGCTGAAAATCATTCCACGTCATGACCAAGAGTTTCTCTATATTACGACAATGCGACAAATTTGGGGAGAACATCTCGGCAGCGGTGTCATGACGAGGAGTTTCCCTATGTCACGACGACATGGTGAAGGCAAGGCAGTATGTGGCTGATTTCTTGGACGACAATTTTGGGATTATTTTCTATTTAGAACCTAAACATTTAATAGTATCTTGTATTAACTAGTATCCAAAGTGTATCTAGGCTAAGTGGGCACCAAGTAACATGTAGCCTATGTAAGTCACTTTAGACTCACCGTGATTGGTGTATGGAGTTAGACCTAGACAATTTTATCCTACTTTTAGTTGTATTCTATTTTTATGTTTTCTTAGTTAGAACTTTTCTACTCTAATGTAAAGACAATTATGAGTGGAGATTGCTCTAGAACCGTGCTTCAATTATTTATCAGTGAGCAATTTCTTTATCTCTTTCTCTTATTCCTTTATTTATATTTCGTCAGCCTGATAAACTAAGGTTTTTATGAATATTAGAATAAATTATGTACTTTATTTATATCTTGCATGTTTAAATTATGGAACTAATTAATTAATTAAGTTGATTAATTAATGGAAGAATAAGGGTTTATCATAGAATTAGTTGGTATAAAGTATGTGTGCCTAAACCCTAGGATTAATGACCCTAGGAAGTAATCTAGGATAAATGAGGTTGAGAGATAAGTTTGCCGAGTAAATCATAAATTTTCCCGGTAAAGAATGCGAGGTCGAGAGATAAGTGAGTATTAGTTGATTAGGTAATTGGTAGAGGTCGGGAGGTAATATTGGTTAATTAATAGGTAATTCACTAAAACCTCAAAGGTTTGAAATTAATCAATCTTTAGCATGTTAATTAAGGATTTAATCGATGATAGGCTAGAGACTCATATTTTTTACACTAGGAATAGGAAATTCCATTAGGTTAATTTAGTTTTAGAAATTTAATTAGTTTAATCACTACTTTAATTTGTATTCACACTACTAACTCGTAAATCGATTAAATTAGTAATTATTTTCTGTAATTAATTTAATAATATGATTCTCCAATCTGAAATCCGTTGGGTATGATCGTTGGAATACTTCCTTGTGTCCCATTGTAACACTTCTATAGTGCAATTTGATTTGTATACTTACAGACATCGCTATTTTATGTATATATCTTTTGCTGCAATATTTTTTATCCAAAAGAGAATTAAAAATGATTGCTAGACCTTTTAAAATTTTAAGTTGGTAACCTAAACACACCAAGAGATTATCGTCCTTTTATCCTCTTTGATATCACATATTAAAAAGGAAAATCAGGATTATTCCCTTATTAATAGAGAAGATAAATGAAAGTTAGAAAAATGAGAATATATGACTATTTCTTTATTAATAGAGGAGACAAATGGAAAGTTAGAAAAATGAATTATATTCTTTCCAAAAGAATATTAATTTCCATGTCTTTTATATTTTAACCGAAATTAATTAATATAACTGTTTATATTAATACATTCGGTAAAATATATACAATCAATATTTTGTATGAATCAAATTCAAATATTAATTATATTCTGTCCAAAAGAATATTAATTTCCCGGTAAATTATATACAATTAATATTTTGTATGAATCAAATTCATATATTAATTATATTCTTTCCAAAAGAATATTAATTTTCATGTCTTTTATATTTTGACTGAAATGTATTAATATAATTGTTTATATTAATAAATTTGGTAAAATATATACAATGAATATTTTTGTATGAATTAAATTCATATATTAATGATATTCTTTCCAAAAGAAGTTTAATTTTCATGTCTTTTATATTTTGATCGAAATTAATTAATATAACTGTTTATATTAATAAATTCGATAAAATATATACAATTAATATTTTGTTTATATTAATAAATTCATATGTTAATTAAATATATGTTCTATATTTGTATATGGAACGACAGAAATGTGCAAGTGTACACAATCGCAACAAGTAATAAAATGATAAGTGTAGACATTCAATTTTGCCCGGGCCCATAAATAAGTCCAAAAACAAAAATAATAAACCCCCCTCCAAAAAAAAACGAAGTCCAAGTTCAGTCCAGAATTACAAATATAATTTGGCCCGATCGGAATGACCTATTACTTGATATGATGTTTGTATTCTTTCGGAGCTAAGGAATCTCGATTTTTCAACTTAAATAATTCCGGTTTTAAAAAAGGGATCCTATTTTTAAATCCTTTCAAATTTTTGACATTAAGACAGAAAACTATTCAATTTGGTACCAATTTTGGGCGTTGCGAGGGTGCTAATCCTTCCTCATACGTAACCAACTCTCGAACCTGTTTTCTTAATTTTCGTAGACCAAAACATTTTATGAGGTGATCCAATCACACCTAAAAAGGTTGGTGGTGACTCCCATTTTCGTTTTTCAAAAGTCGATCCCCATTTTTCAAACATCCCTTTAAAAAATTGTTTCGACAACTTGGCGACTCCGCTGGGGACCAATAAGAGAGTCAATTCGTAAAATTGATTGATTTCTATCCTTTTATCGAAATTTGAAAACTCAATTTGAAAACTATGATCTTTTTTTCATGTGTTTGCTGCATATGTTTGTTATTTTTCTCGCACACATTGCATTTGCATGACCGTTGTTGTCACACCCTTAAGTGGGAGTGAGAAGCTAAGCTTTCGTGAGGTTTTCGCCTCCGCATGAGTTAGTGGATTACTTCCGGGATATATCTGTACCTATGTCTTCGTGAGATTTTCATCTCCGCATGGTCACAGGGAAATGTATCCTCCTAAACCGAACTTGGTCCATATGAGCCTATAATGGGTGAGGATTGAGGAATCTGCTGGTTTAGGTACCCTTGCTTTAGAACTGAACTACATATAGTGAACTTTAAGTGCTTGCTTTAGGTAGTATGGTGATGACCTTTAGTACCTACCTTTATAAGTGCTTGTTTATTACATCTTTTTATATGATACTGACTAGTTTTTTTATTTTGTCATCATCGCATATCATTCATCATTAAAAGGTGTTGATTCAAGGTTTGATTTCTGAGTTAGGAAGTTTTGTAATGAGGAACGAATATCTTAAAGTGGAGGACAACTCTTCTGTTTGTGTGTGGTTAGAGAAAACCCAGTTAGAGAAAGGAGATAGTGTCACCGAGGGATATATATCAGAGTTGTGGGACTTTACTCGTATTAATTCAACGCAGAATGAGTTTCAGGAGTTGAGAGACATTTGGGCCCAATGGGAGGACGAGGCTAAGTAGCTTTTATATCAGAATTATGGAGACCTTCCCTATTTGCTAGACGTCAAAGTAGATAGGCACTTGTTTCGAGTTATGCTACAGTTCTGGAACCCTGCTTATAGTTGCTTTACATTTGGTGATGTTGATCTTGCACCTACTTTGGAGGAGTATACGACTTTACTACTTGCCCGAGGATTCAAGGTCACAAGGCTTATGTTAGGCCTGCTAGTCTTCCAACTTTTGCAAAAAAGTTGGTGATGATTATTGGGATGAGTGAGCAGTGGGCTGTAGCTCGTATACAGCAAAAGGGTGATAGTAAGTGCGTTCCATGGGCCGTTTTGAGGGATTTGATATCGACACATCCAGACGTAAAGAAAAGGGTCGACGTTCTGGCTTTAAGTATTTACGGCATGGTGATTTTCCCAAAGGCGTTGGGGCACATAGATGAGGCAGTTGCGAATTTGTTCGATCGCGTTAGTAAGCAGAATACACCGGTACCAGCAATCCTAGCTGAGACATTTAGATCTTTGAGTGCATGTCAGAGAGCCGGCGAAGGTAGATTCATTAGATGTGCACAGTTGCTGTTGGTTTGGTTCCACAGTCATTTTTGGAAGCTTGATAAGGTTCCTTCCCGAGTATTCTTTGAGGGTTATTCTCCCTTAAAAGAAGCAGTAGACATGCCGAGGAGAGATGACATTTCAGAGGAGAGGTGGATAGACATTCTTTAGAATCTTCGAGAGGAAGATGTTATGTGGAAGGCTCCTTGGTTGGTTCCTAGTGAAGTCCTTTACCGCTGTGGCAGTTTTGATTGGGTCCCTTTGCTAGGAATTTGGGGAGTTGTTGGATATGCACCATTGCTTGTTCTAAGGCAATATAGAGTGAGGCAGTTCATACCGGTTACACAGGGTCTAGCTCAAAGTGATTTCTCTTATAAAGGAGATCACTATAAGAAGAAGATGCGAGAGATTTTTGAGGCTTGGAAGAAGCCTTTCTGTATGAAGATCTTGACCGAAGGCTCGACATCAATCCTTGTGTATAAAGGGTGTTTTAGTAGGAGAGTCAATGATAATGTCCCTAGGCCAATTTTGGGAGTGGCTCGATTATTAGAGGAGAGCTTACGAGTGATTCCATCAGAGTTGGAGGTTATGAAGCAAGAGTTTGAGAGAAAGAATTCGGAGATTGAAAAGTGGATTGAGAAGCTTGAAGAGGAAAAAATGTGCTTAACTCTAGACGTCGATGTTCAAAAGATGGAAGTCGAGAAGGTGAAAAAAGAAAAGAGAAAGATCGAGGAAGATCGAGATGATTTAAAGACGCACTAAAAAAGGCCCAGGTAACGTTGAAAAGGGTTGGATTAGGGAGATCTCCAGAGCAGAGGCAGCAAGAGATTCAGGAAGAAAGAGCCAAAGCCTAGTATCAGGAGAAGAAGTTCCAAGAGATGCAGTCGCGTAATCAGGCCCTAGAGAAGGAAAATCAAGGATTAAAAACTAAGGTGGCTAAACTTGGACGATCTCTTCATCATCACCGAAGTCGTAACCTTGCAATCTAGTTAAAGGCAAGCTTGAATAAGATCGAGGAAATGAAGCACGATATTGGAAGGTTGGAAGCAGTACTACAGGGCTGTGAGCTACGGATTGAGCAGCTCGAGGCAATAGAAGAATAGTGGAAGGGAGAACTTCACCATCTTCAGGATCAAGTTGGAATAGGGATTATCTCATGGGAGAAGCCTTAGTTCAGATTCGAGAGGTTGCTGAACACTTGCAGGATTTGGGAGTACAAGTGAGTCATCGTCAGGCAGAGGACGAGAGTTAACATTGTTATTAGATAGGGTTAAGACTCTAGGCCTACAGGCGAAAGCATATTTGTAATCTGTTTTATGAAAAGATTTTTGTTCCTTAAATAACGTTTTCTAAAATGAAATTGAATCAGAATCAACATCTTTTTGCATTCATGCATTTGCATTTCATAGCATCTCATTGTATCATATGTATTCAAGTTTATAGAAAGACCCTAATTAAGGTTAAAAAGAGAAAGAAAGAGAGAAAGAGAGAAGAGGGTCACGGCTGAGCGAAAAGAAGACGCTCCCTTACATATCCTAGACTTTTGTATCAGGAGGGATAGCTTACTTGGAGATGGGGGTGTTTGGAAATGAAAATCATTCCATCAATGCCATACATGAAGAAAGGACTGATTAAGGAAACCTTGAGGGCATTCGCCCTTACGAACCGGGAAGCTCTCTAAACAATTGGATTGCGAAGGAGCTTCCTGTAGTCTTTAGGAATTTTTCAGAGTAATTTTCAAAACATTCTTGTTACTCTAGGGCCTAGGAGTAATGGGATTACATTTGTGGGATGGGCTTACGATCATCTATTATTTTTTTTAATAAAACATAACTTTTATCAATTTGAACGAGTATTGTTTTTTTTATCAACCAATATTCCGTTAAACTTTTGCAATTCTTATTCATAGCACATAAATAATCATTCTTAAATTTATTCATTCTTTGTATATTCTTTATACTTCACAAGTCCCTAGATATCAATGACATTAGCATTAATATTACAAATCCTAATTTCTCTCGCGAACAAGATATGTGTTTAGAGGAATCTCAGGATTTTAAAGATGTCCAGGATTGTGATGTGTCTCCGAATCTGTTGAGGATGGTAAAACAGGAGGAGAAACAAATTATGCTCCATGAGAAAGAGGCAATAGAGAATGTAGCCCTAGAGGAAGGAAAAGAGGTGAAAATTGGCACGCATATTGCTGAGGACACAAAGCGAGGACTGATTGAGTTGCTACGTGAGTTCAAGGATATCTTCGCATGGTCCTAACAAGATATGCCAGGGTTAAATACCGATATCGTGGTGCATCGTTTTCCAATAAGACATGATTGTAAACCAATCCAAAAGAAGTTGCGAAGAATGAGACCAGATATCATATTGAAGATAAAGGACGAAGTCAAGAAGCAGTTCAATGCATGATTCTTACAAGAGGTGAAGTACTCTGAATGGGTAGCTAACATTGTACTAGTCCCTAAGAAGGATGGGAAGGTACGAATGTGCGTTGATTACAGAGATCTGAACAAAGCTAGCCTAAAAGATAATTTCCCTCTGCCACACATAGATACTTTGGTAGACAAGACAGCGGGATATTCGTTGTTCTCCTTCATGGATGGTTTCTCGGGGTACAACCAGATCAAGATGCATCTGGAAGACATGGATAAAACCACTTTCATAACATTGTAGGGCACCTTTTGTTACAAAGTAATGTCGTTTGGATTGAAGAATGTAGGGGCAACATACCAACGGGCTATAGTGAACTTATTCCATGATATGATGCACAAAGAAATTGAGGTGTATGTTGATGATATGATTGCCAAATCTCGAATGGAGGAGGAACATATTGAAGTTTTAAGGAAGCTGTTCCTGAGATAATGAAAATTTTCAGTTAAAACTTAATCCAGCAAAGTGCACTTTTGGAGCTAGGTCAGGGAAGTTATTAGGCTTTGTGGTCAGTGAAAAGGGAATAGAAGTTGACTTAGACAAAGTTAGAGCCATACGAGATTTTCCTCCACCACGTACTCAGAAGGAAGTTTGGGATTTTCTTGGAAGGTTGAATTATATTGCTCAGTTTATTTCACAATTAACTGAGAAATGTGATCCTATATTTCGCCTCCTTAGAAAACACAACCAAGGTACTTGGAATGAGGAATGCCAGAATGCCTTTGACAAAGTCAAGCAATACTTGCTAAACGCTCCAGTACTATCCCCACCTAGTTCGGATAAACCATTAATTCTGTACTTATCAATGTTTAGTAATTCTATGGGATGTGTGCTTGGTCAACATGACGAATCGGGAAGAAAAGAGAAGGCAATATACTACCTTTGCAAGAAATTCACAGAGTGTGAGATGAGATATTCGCCAATTGAGAAATTGTGTTGTGCTTTAATCTGGACGACTCGAAGGTTGAGGCAATATATGTTATATCATACAACTTGGCTAATTTCAAAATTTAATCCATTAAAGTATATGATGGAGTCAATAGCACTAAATGGAAGAATGGCAATGTGGCAAATATTGCTTTCAGAATTTGACATAGTCTATGTGAGTCAAAAGGCTATAAAAGGGAGTGCGATAGCAGAATTTCAGGCAAGCAGAGCTCTAGAAGATTATGAGCCATTAAACTTTGATTTCCCTAATGAGGAGTTGTTGTATGTGGCAACTATTGAAAAATGTCCATGGAAGATGAACTTTGACGGCGCATCCAATGCGGTAGGAAATGGAATTGGGGTAGTCTTGTTATCCCCAAATGGGGATCATTATACATTCACATGTAAATTGGATTTTGACTGTACGAACATTATGGTTGAGTATGAAGCATGCATCATGGGGATCTGAGCAGCTATAGAATGAGGAATAAGAACCTTGGACGTATATAGAGACTCTGCGTTGGTAATTTACCAGCTTAGAGGTGAATGGGAGACAAGGGATCCTAAATTGATCAATTATCGAAAGGTAGTTTTGGGGTTACTTGAGGAATTCGACGACATTACCTTCAATTATATCCCACGAGGCTAAAACTAGATGGCAGATGCTCTAGGAACCTTGGCTTCAATGATTAAAGTAAATAAAGAGGATGAGATGTGACCTATACAGATGAGTATCTTTGAGGCTCCAGCTTGCTGTTGTAACATTGAGGAAGAAGAAAAGGATGATAACACTTGGTATCAGGATATATTGCGATATGTGAGAGATCGTAAATACCCAGAACAGACAACTGAAAATGATAAGTGAAGTTTAAGGAGATTAGCCTGCGACTACGTTTTGGATGGGGACATCTTGTACAAAAGAAGAAAGGACCAAGTACTGTTGAGATGTGTTGACGCCGTGAAGCTAAGTTAATCTTGGAAGAAGTTCACGAGGGTGTTTGTGGGACGCACGCTAGTGGTTTCACGATGGCTAAACAAATCATGAGGTTTGGATATTATTGGTCTACTTTGGAAGGGGATTGTATCAACTACGCCAAGAAATGCCATAAATGTCATATTTATGGAGACAAGATTCATGTAACACCTTCACCTTTACATGTTATGACTTCTCCATGGTCTTTTTCTATGTGGGGCATGGATGTCATTGGGCCAATATCACCAAAAGCTTCAAATGGGCATCGCTTTATTTTTGTGGTCATTGATTACTTCACGAAGTGGGTAGAGGCTGCTTCTTATGCGAATGTTACTAAGTCGGCTGTAAGTCGTTTCTTAAAGAAAGAGATTATTTGTTGGTATAGGATGCCTGCAAGGATCATATCAGACAATGTACTGAACTTGAAGAACAAAACGATAGTAGGAGTTTACAATCAGTTCAGGATTAAGCATCATAACTCTTCGCCGTATAGCCCAAAGATGAATGGGGTAGTGGAAGCTACTAACAAAAACATCAAGAAGATAGTGGGGCAAATGACTAAAACCTATAGAGACTGGCATGAGAAGTTACCATTTGCACTCTCAGCTTACCAACGTCTGTCAGAACATCTACCGGGGCAACTCCTTTCTCGTTGGTTTATGGGATGAAAGAAGTGTTACCCATTGAAGTGAAAATACCGTCTCTTCGAGTCTTGTCAGAGATAACATTGAATGAAGCTGAATGGATACAATCGCGATATGATCAGTTGAACTTGATTGAGGAAAAGAGGCTAAAGGCCATTCGTCATGGTCACATGTATCAGAAGCGAATGATGCGAGCTTACGACAAGAAAGTGCGACCAAGAGAATTCCATGAGGGGGATCTTGCGCTGAAAAAGATCCTCCCTATTTAAAAGGACTTTAGACGAAAATAGATGCCAAATTGGGAAGGGCCATATGTCGTGAGCAAGGCCTTCTCTGGGGGTGCGTTGATCTTAACGAAAATGGATGGGAAGAGTTTGCCTAATCCAGTGAATTCAGACTCAGTCAAAAAGTAATTTGTCTAAAGGAGAGAAGAATTCAGGGTGAAAACCCGCAAACGACGCCTTGTGACCAAAGGAGTTTTGAATTGAAAACCCAAAAAGGCAGCTCAAATTTTGAAGAGCACACGGTAATCTTGCTATATCTGATTCAACGAAGAGTGAAGCACGTTGCATACCGGGGTATCAACAAAGTACTTTGGATCTTTTAAACACATGTTGAATTCAAGAAAGTCTTCATGGAGCTGGCATATAAATGCTCAAGCGACGATATCTAGGGCATCTAACTTTTGTCCTGTTTGCTATCTTTAGATTCTTTTTCTTCTCAAAGATAGGCTTTCAAATTAATTTCCTTTGTATTTTTGACAAATTTATTCAAATCTAATTATTCTCAAGATTAAATTCATCTTCTATTATTCTTAAAGTATGTTGCATTAAAATAATGATAGATGAACTAAATAATTTTTACAAATGAAGTTTTGCTCATTACTCTGGAAATTTCTAGATAATACAAGAAACTAAAATAGAACAATTGTTCGAAGAATTCACGTAAGTGGGGTTTGAAAGAACTCGAGGAAATTCTTTCTTTAGTCCAAAATGATGATTCGACAAATCAAACGATTTGATCCTAAGAGAGGATCATCTTACAGACATTTTTGGTGGGTCATAGCATTTGAAGAATGGTACAAACCCACAGGCTAAGTAGGAATGATACTTCGAGAGAAATAAGGATAAACTTCGACGAAAGAATGAGTGGTGACGTTTGGAATAGAGGTCATATTCATAAACATTTTGCATTATAACAGGTATAATTAGGAGTATTTGACTCACTTCGATCACAGCATCCTAATCATTAGGCATGAACTCATACACATTGTACAGGTTATGTCCTTCAAGGGACAATGAAGATTGATGCGCCTTAACCCCCTAAGCAGTAGGGTAACAGGCTAAAGCATAGCAAATTTGACCTTCAGGTGTTTACGCTGAAGCGGATCCAAGATGATTTAACATTTCTGTATTATCAGAGAACAAATCGAAGAAATAGATTTGGCCTCTCCATATTCGACGGAGAGCAGATCGAAGACATAGCAGATCTAACCTTCGGATGTCTTCACATCGAAGTAGATCCAAGATGATTTAACATTTCTATATTGTCAGAGAACAAATCGAAGAAATAGATTTGGCATCTCCATATTCGATGGAGAGCAGATCGAAGACATAGCAGATCTAACCTTCAGATGTCTTCACATCGAAGTAAATCCAAGATGATTTGGCATCCTTGCGTTGACAATGAGCAGATCAAAGACATAACAGATTTGGCTTTCACGTGTTTACGCTGAAGCAGATCTAAGATGATTTGGCATCTCTGTACTGTCAGAGAACAAATCGAAGAAACTGATTTGGCATCTCCATATTCGACGGAGAGCAGATCGAAGACATAGCAGATTTGACCTTCATGTGTTTACATCGAAGCAGATCCAAGATGACAGATTTGGCATGGAGCAAATCGGAGATAACAGATTTAACATCTCTGTATTGACAGACAAATCGAAGAAATAGATTTGGCATCTCCATATTTGACGGAGAGCAGATCGAAGACATAGCAGATCTAACCTTCGAATGTCTTCACATCGAAGTAGATCCAAGATGATTTGGCATCCTTGCGTTGATAAGGAGCAGATCGAAGAGATAGCAGATTTGGCTTTCACGTGTTTACGCTGAAGCAGATCTAAGATGATTTGGCATCTCTGTACTGTCAGAGAAAAAATCGAAGAAACAGATTTGGCATCTCCATATTTGACGGAGAGCAGATCGAAGACATAGTAGATCTGACCTTCATTGAAGCAGATCCAAGATGATTTGGCATCTCTGTATTAGATGGGGAGCAGATCGAAAACATAACAGAGTGGACCTTCATTGAAGCAGATCCAAGATGATTTGGCATCTCTGTATTAGACGGGGAGCAGATCGAAGACATAGCAGATCTGACCTTCATGTGTTTACATCGAAGCAGATCCAAGATGACAAATTTGGCATCTCTTTATTAGATGCAGAGCAAATCAGAGATAACAGATTTAACATCTCTGTATTGTCAGATAGTAAATCGAAGAAACAGATTTGGCATCTCCATATTCGATGGAGAGCAGATCGAAGACATAACAGATCTAACCTTCAGATGTCTTCACATCGAAGTAGATCCAAGATGATTTGGCATCCTTGCGTTGACAATGAGCAGATCGAAGACATAGCAGATTTGGCTTTCACGTGTTTACGTTGAAGCAGATCTAGGATGATTTAGCATCTCTGTACTGTCAGAGAACAAATCAAAGAAACAAATTTGGCATCTCCATATTCGACGGAGAGCAGATCGAAGACATAGCAGATCTGACCTTCATTGAAGCAGATCCAAGATGATTTGGCATCTCTGTATTAGACAGGGAGCAGATCGAAAACACAGCAGATCTGACCTTTATTGAAGCAGATCCAAGATGATTTGGCATCTCTGTATTAGACGGGGAGCAGATCAAAGACATAGCAGATCTGACCTTCATGTGTTTACATTGAAGCAGATCCAAGATGACAGATTTGGCATCTCTGTATTAGACGGGGAGCAAATCGGAGATAACAGATTTGGCATCTCTGTATTAGATGGGGAGCAGATTGAATAAGCAGATTTGGCGTCTCTGTAT
Source organism: Gossypium hirsutum (assembly GCF_007990345.1). Taxonomy (NCBI): domain Eukaryota; kingdom Viridiplantae; phylum Streptophyta; class Magnoliopsida; order Malvales; family Malvaceae; genus Gossypium; species Gossypium hirsutum. The sequence goes on along the minus strand of NC_053429.1, from coordinate 35,429,949 downwards.
TAGATGGGGAGTAGATCAAAGATAACAAATTTGGCATCTCTGTACTGTCAGAGAACAAATGGAAGAAAAAGAATTGGCATCTCCATATTCGACGGAGAGCAGATCGAAGACATAGTAGATTTGGCTTTCACGTGTTTACGCTGAAGTAGATTTAAGATGTTTTGGCATCTCTGTACTGTTAGAGAACAAATCGAAGAAATAGATTTGGCATCTCTATATTCGACGGAGAGCAGATAGAAGACATAGCAGATCTAACCTTCGGATGTTTTCACATCGAAGTAGATCCAAGATGATTTGGCATCCTTGCGTTGACAAGGAGCAGATCGAAGACATAGCAGATTTGGCTTTCACGTGTTTACGCTAAAGCAGATCTAAGATGATTTAACATCTCTGTATTGGCAGACAAATCGAAGAAACAGATTTGGCATCTCCATATTTGACGGAGAGCAGATCGAAGACATAGCAGATCTAACCTTCGAATGTCTTCACATCGAAGTAGATCCAAGATGATTTGGCATCCTTGCGTTGATAAGGAGCAGATCGAAGAGATAGCAGATTTGGCTTTCACGTGTTTACGCTGAAGCAGATCTAAGATGATTTGGCATCTCTGTACTGTCAGAGAAAAAATCGAAGAAACAGATTTGGCATCTCCATATTTGATGGAGAGCAGATCGAAGACATAGTAGATCTGACCTTCATTGAAGCAGATCCAAGATGATTTGGCATCTCTGTATTAGACGGGGAGCAGATCGAAGACACAGTAGATCTGACCTTCATTGAAGCAGATCCAAGATGATTTGGCATCTCTGTATTAGACGGGGAGCAGATCAAAGACATAACAGATTGGACCTTCATTGAAGCAGATCCAAGATGATTTGGCATCTCTATATTATACGGGGAGCAGATCGAAGACATAGCAGATTTGACCTTCATGTGTTTACATCGAAGCAGATCCAAGATGACAGATTTGGCATCTCGGTATTAGACGGGGAGTAAATCAGAGATAACAGATTTGGCATCTCTGTATTAGACGGGGAGCAGATTGAAGAAGCAGATTTGGCGTCTTTGTATTAGACGGGGAACAGATCGAAGATAACAGATTTGGCGTCTCTATATTAGACGGAGAGCAGATCAAAGATAGCAGATATCGCCTTCCTGAGTTGCAGTGAAGCAGATTGAAGCCGTCAAGAGGCCATTTAAAGAAGATCAAGGATCAAGAACTCATAACTCGGCGAGCCCGGGCAAAATTGGTCCTTTTATAGTCTTTGCTCTATTTCAGTTACACAGCAATGAGCAAAGAGGGGCAGCTGTAGGCATTCAAATTTTCCCGGGCCCAGAAATAAGTCCAAAAACAAAAATAATAAACCCCCCAAAAAAAAAGAAGTCCAAGTTCAGTCTAGAATTACAAATATAATTTGGCCCGATTGGAATGGCCCATTACTTGAAAAGATTTAAGGTCCATCCACAAGCTTGACTCATATGGAAATATAATCTTCAATGATATGCAATCTTAGATATGATATGCAATCTTAGATATGATACAATCTTAGATATGATTGCAATCTTAGATATGATATGCAATCTTAAAAGATATGATTTTGTAATCTTAGAGATTTAATTTGTAGATACCTTTTAATCTTAACCGTTGATGTAATTGATCTGTACCGTTGGATTTGAGGAGGTTCAACTATAAATAGAGGCCTCTCCCTTGATTGTAAACACACTGGAGTTTTGGGAAACAATAAAAATTTTTGAAAGCTTTCACTCAAATTTCTCTCCTTCTTACGTTCTTATTTTCTACAGTTTGTTCTTATTTTATTCTTTGTTCATCTTTGTTTTTCAACCCTTTTTGTTTTGATTTAATCCATGTTTCCCAGATTTTTTTATATATTTTAATTTTTTAATAATTTTAGTATCATATCAAACTCTTTCATTTTTTAATATTTTTTTAGTATTACTCTTAGTAAATTATTTTTAAAATTTTACTCAAATCATTATTTTAAAAAAATATATTTCATTTAATTGTCATATTTTACCCAAAATTTTTTCTAAAATGAGGCAATGTTTTTCGTATTTAGGAATTCGGGAAATAGTGTCCTAACATGTTGGGTTGCGATTTCCCGTTTGTCTAAATGCCTAAAGTATCATTCTAAATAGATTTTGTAAATCGCGAGATGATTTCAGTTACGAGAGTTTAAGAATATCGTGTCCTATCATGCTGGATGTGATGTTTGTATTCTTTCAGAGCTAAGGAATCTCGAATTTTCAACTTAAATAATTCTGGTTTTAAAAAAGGGATCCTATTTTTAAATCCTTTCAAATTTTTGACATTAAGACAGAAAACTATTCAATTTGGTACCAATTTTGGGCGTTGCAAGGGTGCTAATCTTTCCTCGTATGTAACTAACTCCCGAACCTGTTTTCTTAATTTTCGTAGACCAAAACATTTTATGAGGTGATCCAATCACACCTAAAAAGGTTGGTGGCGACTCCCATTTTCGTTTTTCAAAAGTCGATCCCCATTTTTCAAATATCCCTTTAAAAAATGGTTTCGACAATAAGTAAATGTCGAGTTATCGTACCCATAAGGACTGCGAAACGAATTATTTATGAATGCTATTTAAAACACTGTGGTGAAGAAAAATATTTTTTTTGAAGAGGGTGATTAAAAACTAAGATTTTAAACTAAGTAAACTAAACAAATAAATCTCAAATGCACGATTTCAAAATACGATTTTAATCAAGATGACATAATTGTGTTAGATTAATTACATTTCTTAACTTAGAATTATTAAACTCATGTTTATATTGTTACGAATAAATTCACAACAACTCGGTAATTTGCTAACTTATGAACATACTCACCTACCAAAATCCATTCATCTCTTGACTATATCCCTATGTCAATTCAACCGATTAAACAAATCTTAATAGGCAAATATGTTATTGCACATACATACTTATTAAATCAAAATAATCTCTTGTACATATCCCTATGTCAAATCAAACGATTAATTAAATGTAATAAACACATAAAAGACTATGTGAGGTAACAAGGTATCTCTACCTTGAAACAGTTTAATCACAATAATCTTTCAAGTTATGCAAGACAAATATATCGTCAGATACCGTTGCTAATTTAACCCTCAGCTACCTTAGATGATTAGACATGCACTGTTTAAGTATTGTGTCCATTAATTACAATTTCAATCCGTTTAAATAATTAATTCATTATCTACCTCACAATTGTAATGCAAGAATAACTTAATCATGATTTTACTTAATCAAGCATCTTACCGAGGCCTATAACAACATAAACACAATTTTAACAATTTTAGCAAACGAAATGCAATCAGCCTAACACGAATTAAATTCAAGTTAAATTGATTAAATTAATGATTCCAACAACATAAATATCCATAGATATGTTCATCATAACAACAAAAAAAAATTAAAGAGTTAAGGAACAAGAATCAAATCCGGTGTTTTTCCGTGGCTTGACTAGTTTGCTCCGTTGTCCTCATCGACCAAGGCTGCTATGAACACTTAATTGCTACTCCAAATGGCTGATGAATGCCCCTTTTCCAAGAGGAGAAATCAAAAAGAGAGCAAGGGAATTTGGAATGGAAAAGAAGAGAGAAAGTGGAGAGAAAAGAGAAAATATGTGAATGCTTGAGATGTCTTTCAAATGACCAGCCTAAGGGGGTTTTTATAGCTGAAGAGGGCTGCTAAAAATAGCTAAAATTATCAGCCAAAGAGGCCTCCCTTGGCCGGTCACACATGTGGCAAGGTAGATAGTTTCAACTTTGCTAATTTAGGCTTGGGGAAAATCTATAAAGCCACCAATTGTGGAGGGGTTTGTTTGTGATACGTGATATTCGTGACAGGTTTTAAAAATTTATAATTAATCGTTCTTGAAACTAACTATTATCACGATGAAGGCAAGTGTACCTATCGAACAGTAGTATAGCTTTAGCAAGATCAGATTGTCGAACCCAAAGGAACCAAGAGTACTAGTAATTACTTTCTTTTTATTATCAATCCTAAAAATTAAGGGATTTGTTTATCTAAACTAATTAACTAAACTAAGGGTGCACAGAAAAAAAAATTGGGGAAAAGCTTTTGGGAAAACTCGATTGATTAAGACAATACCCAAGGAAAAATCCACTTAGACTTCACTTGTTATTTAACTCTGAATCAGACGATTTATTCATTTGACTTGATCCGTAGAAATCCCTAAGTTATATTATTATCTCTCTCGAGACTAATAATGTCTAACCCTAGGTTGATTAATTGAAATCTCTTTCTAATTAATACCCTAGTGTTGCATTAACTCGATCTATGGACTCCTTTATTAGGTTTCACCCTAATCTGGCAAAATCTTGTCATCCTATCTCTAGGCGTTCAATCAACTCTGCTTAATTATGACAAATTTACTATTAGACAGAGACTTTTGCTCCTCTGAATAATCGCATTAACTTGAATCAATATCCTGAAATATTAAAACAAGAATTAAGAACACATAATTAATAACAAGTCAAATATTTATCATACAATTCAAATAATAATAACAAGATCCGTCTTAGGTTTCATTCCCCTTAGGTATTTAGGGGGTTTAGTTCATAATTATGAAAGAAAACATCTCAAAAGAATAAAGATAAGAAAACATAAAGAAAACCCAAAACTCCTGAAGGAAATTGAAGGGAGATCTTCAGTCTTGACGATGAATCCGGCTTCTGAGATGGATCAATCGACTTTCCTTGAGTAATTCCTTGCCTCCTACTCTATGTTCCCCTTCTAAGTGCCTCCTCAGGTGTTTAAATAGGCTTTAAAATGCCTAAAATCCCTCAAGAGTGGCCTTTTCTGAATATAACTAAACTTGGCCTCGACAGGGACACGCCCGTGTGACACGCCCGTGTGCAATTTCTTCAATTCGTGTTCAAGGCTATTACATAGGCACGGGCGTGTGGTCTACCCGTGTAAGTCATGCTTCGATTCTGCCAAATGGACACGACCATGTGGCTTACCCGTGTGAGGATGTCTAGGTCGTGTTGATTTCCTATGTTGGTCCATTTTCTCCGCTTTCGGCCCATTTCTCGCTCTTTTTACTCTCCTATACTCACCTAAGTATAAAACATGAAATTAAAGGATTAGGAGTATCAGATTCACTAAATCTAAGGAGAAATCATCCATAAATGTGCTAAGCATGGGATAAAAATATGTAGAAATTACGGTTTATCAGTTTGCAACTTGAACAAGTCTTCAAAGGCCTCTTTGCAAGCTAAATAATCAGCGAATAAGCTGATTTGGGTTAGCATATGGACGATTTTGGGCTGTTCACTTCTTGGTCGGTTCAGTTCACTCGGTTCGGCTCAACTAGACAACTTTTTCATAATTAATTAATAATGATTTATTTAATCCAAATTAAATTGGATATAAATTAAAATTAATTATATCATGAATTAATACACATAATTGGACCGACTTGGGCTGAAAATTAATTCGCCTTGAAACTTCAAATTGCTTCTCGGTTTTGAACTTTTAGTAGTGTTTGCCGAGTCATTTTTTTCCTTTTGTGCAAACATGTAGAGAAATGATCAAAATTAATGATAAAATTAAAAAATTCAACAGGTTCTTAATTTAAGTGTAATTTTAATTATTTTATAAAAAATAATGATTTTCGACAAGAATTTTATCAAAACTGCATGAATTTAAGTTAAAAAAAGCATGAAAAAGTGTATATATTTTTGTGATTCCACACCCCAAACTTAATTCATTGCTCGTCCCAAGTAATGCACAAATTTGAAAAGAATTTCTCTGAAACACCTTTGAAAAACTCATTCAGAACAACATTCTTCCCTGAATTATGAATTTAATATACTTATGCTCAAAAACAAGAAATTTGATAGTTATGCTACTTAAGTATACATATCGTTCAAATTAATCTCAACAACTATTATGATAGCAAAATTAGACTAAATGCTTCCTTAACAAAGACATGTTAACCCTTACCAATTTGATTTTATTTCCTTATTCAAGATTAAGCTGCAATCATTAAGTTTAACTTATGCCTTCATATGTTAAACATAGCAATTTCTCTCAATTAATGTAGGTAGCATAGAAAACTTGAATCAATAGGTCTTTAAAAAGGTTGTAACGTGGCTAGGCTAGGGGAAGGTAAAAGATAGATAAATTTAGGCTTAAAACCTTAGACTCAGCATCAATTGGACCTTTGGAATAATTTCCTTAAATACACCAACTTACTTTGCTTTCACATGCTCTTTTGTACATCTATTTTCTTTTAAGTGCACATGCTCTTTTTTTTTTAACACGAGCATTTGATACTTCTTTCAACTCCCCCAAACTTATTTTCAAAGGATACTCTGAATAGTACTGAGTCAAGTGTTTGTGACAATTTAAAGATAATTAAGAGAAAAGTGATGACTAAATATCGCAAAGGTTCAAATGAAATTAGGCCGTATCGTCTCAAAGTTGGGTTTAAAGCAATAAAATTTCATTATGGTTGGCTTGAAAGGCTCAAATAGTCCTAACAATAGTTGCCTAAATCATTTTCAACATTCCATGCTTCCTAGGATTTCGCCTCAAGAAACTACTAACTCAATTCTAAAGACTTAAACTTTTATGCGCGTTTAACTTTCTAAGGAACTAAAATTTTATGGTACAATTTGCATGCTTTATTAAAAATACATTTATATCATTATTAAGCTAACATAACAATTTATTGAAATAATAGAACTTTATTTATACTGAAGTTTAGCATGCTTAACAAAATTTCAATTTCTTGAACAAAATATATCATAATCATAATTAAAAGAACTATTTATTCTGAGTGGAAATAATTTCAATTTTTTGGTCCTCCTACTTAAAATGAACAATATCCTCATTGTTTAAAGTGAATAGATACTATACACTAAGTAGGATTCTAGAAAAGAGGAGGTGAGTCAATTTGACTGCTTAAGTACTAAGCTCTTTCTAAATCCAATCATAAACATGTATATATCTATTGCCACACTTTATACTTTGCGACTTGTTCAATTTTATTAATAATTTCCATCTCTTGTTTTATTATGCGAGAATAAAATTCTTAATTAACTTAATCCTAGAATAACCTAAGAACATAAATAAAATAAAGTCGAGGTCCCCCTTTAATTATTTACAGATCCTTCCGAATTCGACTCATCTTTTGCTCCATCATTATTATCTTTGCATGAATCACTTTGTTTCTTCTTCAATAATGGGCTCCATGGTTCAAATATGTAATTTGGAAACTCAGGCACAAAATAAATGGGTCATTGTAAATTTTCGTAAGAGCACTTCTCATTGAGTCATCTCTTATATGTTGCATTATGTCCAAATTTGATAGCTCATCTCGAAGATCTGGGCGAGGCAGTTGAGCTCTAAACATTGAAGTCTCGACATCAGGTTCAACTTCTGGTTCCATTGGTTCCACCTTATCAGAGACTTCAGCCGATTACACTGGCTCGATCTCTGTGGGATCTTCTTCTTCTTCTTGTTTGGGATCCTCACTTTCTTCAACTCGTTGCTGTAGAACAGAGTCTTTAGCTATTCTATCTCCAGCTATTCGATAGAGGTCCCAATCTGTGATTGTGCCTTGGATATATCCTGTCTTCTTTACGTTTGCAAGAATTTTAGCTTTCAAGCATAGAATTGTTATGGTAAAAGGGAAGTAAGCTGGGCCAGAACGTCTAATGACACAATTCCGCATTTCTATCAGGATAATTTTTCCCACATCAATGGTCTTTCCAGTTAAAATCGAGTATAATAAGACCATTTGCTCTAATGAGATTGTAGTCCTATGCGAACTAGGCATAAGGCTGAAACGGATAAAATAGAACCATACCTTTGCGAGTGGTGTCAAATATTCTCTTCTACAAGTGTGGATTCCTTGCTTTGACACAGCCCACTTAGAACCTGGAACTGTAAGTTCCTCTAGTATTTCTTGCAAATTTTCAGGCTCAATATTGCTCATTAAGGAAGAATATTCATCGTTTTCATAATCAGGTAATTCAAAGAACTCATTAATAGCATTTGAAGTTATTAGTACCTTGATTCCGTGAACTGGAACTTTCATAAACTCACTTGAGGTTAAATTCGCATAGAATTCACGCACTAACTCTTCATCCGCACTAGGTCTTTTCTCACAGAACAACTCCCAATTGAGAGTTTCTTGACGAATACGCGCCATAAAATCAATATAGTTGCTTTCTTTCAATGTGAAGCCTTTCTTTGGATGCATCTATTGATTCTTGAATATAATTTTGTATCTCGCTTTGGCTTCTTAATAGTGGAACTTGTTTTGTGATTCATCAATTTGAGTAGAGGCACGAGTTCTCTTGTGAGGCATGATTAACCTAAACATAAGATGGGAAAAATTATTTTCTCAAAAATTTAATTAATAAAAATTATTAATAATTCAATAAATTGAAAAATTAAATAATTGAATAAAATTAAAATTTAGGAGAAAAATTGGTCTTACCACATTTTTTGTAAAAATTAGGAACTCCTAAGAAAATAATTATGGATCAAAGGATGGGAAATCAAACGAAGTTAGACGATTTTTGGCTAAAGGGGTTGGTTTGGTGCAAGGTCGGTGTGCCGTCCGAGTGTACGAGGCAGCAACGCGCAGCAGGGGTTGAATGCAAGCAGCAACGCTCGCAGGCTAGGCTAGTTATGCTAGCAGCGTGAGGATCCTCATCGAGCAGGCTTAGCGTGAACGTGCGCGAAAGCTGGGCGCAGGTGCGGGATGGAGGCTTAGGCAGATGGAGTTGGAGCAGCACAAGGCGTGCAATGCAGCGTGCAATGGGTAGACGTGTGCATGGTGGGTGGGCGGCGTGCAATGGAGCTGGGCTGTTGGCCGAATGGCTGCTAGGTAGCTAGGTAGAGTTGGCTAGGAAGCTGAGACACTTAGGAATTTCGGTGTTTGGAAGGAATGATGTATGAATGAAAAATAATCATAGATGGGTGGATTTTATAGTGAGAGGAGTAGGAATTAGAGTAGAATTCTTAGAATAATTTAACAATTAAAAAAATTCTAATTCTAATTCTACTCAAAGTTAACAACAATTAATAATTAATTAAAATACATATTAAATTATTAATTGCTATTAATTTATTAAAATAAAAGCTTATTAAATAAAATATGATACTAATCCTAATTTTATGCAAAGTTGATAATAATTAATATATATTATAATAGATATAATTATATATTAAAGATTATCATATATATATTTTTTATAAAATTAAAAACATTCATTCTAGATGCCTTTTGAAAATATTTACAAAAAGAGGCACCTAATTTTTATTATTTACAAAAAGAGCCACAAAAATTTAAAAATAGTTCAATTAAGTCCCTAGACTTAATGAAAATTTGAAATTGAGTTGCAATTTTAGAACTTAGATCAAAATTGACCCTTTTATTTAAAAAATTAAAATTTATTTTTCCATTTAGGAAATAATTTCTCGAAAAATTATGTCCAAATCAATTCCCAGGAAAGATTGGAGGGGTTACAAGTAGTTCCGCTTAAGTTCCAATCTCCTGACAGAATTTATTTAAACATACTAATCCCGAAAATACATCCTAAATCATTTATTTAAAAAGAAAACAATAAAATTTAATCATTTGATAAAATGAACGAGATTTGATCTCGTTCAATTTTATCTCTCCATTAATGTTTCAAGCATCGAGTATTAACTCGAAAATTACCTTCCTTACCTTGAAGTTCAACAACTCTGTATGGATAGACTCGATGAATCATAAATGGATCGGACCAACATGATTTTAACTTAGAAAGAACCTTAATCTGGAATTAAATAATAAGACTTGCTGACCTGCTTCAAATTCTCGAACTCGAATGTGCTTGTCATGCCATTTCTTGAGTCTTTCTTTAAGTAATTTGGTATTCTCATATGAAGACATTCAGAATTCTTCTAACTCATTAAGTTGAAGCGTCTGTTTCTCTTTAGCAATTTTAAGATCCAAGTTGAGTCGTTGGAGAGCCCAGTAAGCTTTGTGGTCTAACTCCAAAGGCAGATGATAGGCTTTCCCAAAGACCAACTTATAGGGTGACATCTCTAAAGGTGTCTTGTATGCTATCCTGTAAGCTCATAAAGCATCATCTAGTCTTTTGGACCAATCTCGTCGATTTGGCCAAACTACCTTCTCAAGTATGCCTTTGATCTCTTTGTTTGCCAGTTCAGCTTGCCGATTCGTTTGCGGATGGTAAGCTTTGGCAACCTTGTGCTTCACTCCATGTTTTTCAAGTAACCATTTCAACCACTTGTTTACAAAATGGGACCCTTCATCACTAATGATGGCTCGTAGGGTTCCAAACCTTGTGAACACATGCTTCTGTAAAAACTTCATCACAAACTTAGTATCATTTGTCGAATATGCTTTAGCCTTAATCCACTTAGACACGTAGTCTACAGCTACTAAGATGTACCTGTGACCAAAGGATGGAGGGAAAGGACCGAGAAAGTCAATACCCCAAATATCAAACAATTCTACCTTAATGATGTTTGTTCAAGGCATCTTGTTTATGTTGGTGACATTTTTGACCCTTTGACATTGATTACAACTCTTTACGTAAGCATATGCATCTTTAAATAGTGTTGGCCAAAAGAATCTGGCTTGCAATACTTTGGCCACTGTACGTGTTCCTTCGAAGTGTCCCCCACTCGGAGCTACGTGGCAGTGGTATAAAATCTTATGTACTTCATCTTCTTCCACGCATCTCCTGATTATTTGATCTGCACACTTTTTAAACAAATATGGTTCTTCCTAGAAATAGTACTTCACATCATAAAGAAACTTTTTCTTTTGATGATACGTCTTATCAATCGACATCAAACCACAAGCTAAATAATTAGCAATATCAGTAAACTAAGGGGTATTATTGACATGATTTACCTTCAGTATGTGTTTATCTGGACATGATTCCCTTCTTGCGGCTCCAATCTGGAGAAGTGGTTAGCTACTTGGTTTTCTACTCCCATTCGATCTTGAATTTCTAAATTGAACTCTTGAAGTAGAAGTACCCATCAGATCAGTCTCGGTTTAGCATATTTCTTGGCAAGCAAATACTTAACCATCGAGTGGTTCGTATAAACGATCACCTTCGTACCTACAAGATAAGATCAAAACATGTCAAAAGCAAACACAATAGCAAGTAACTCTTTTTCTGTTACCGTGTAATTCAGTTGAGCTCCTGTTTGAGTTCGACTCACATAGTAGATGGGATGAAAAACTTTGTTCCTTCGTTGGCCCATAACATCTCCTACCGCTAAGTCGCTTGCGTCACACATCAATTCAAATGGCAAATCCCAGTTTGGTGTGACAATTATGGGTGCTGAAACTAGTCGACTCTTCAAATCTTTAAAAGCTCTTAAGCACTCTTCACCAAATTTGAATGTCGTGTCCTTCTCCAATAATTTGCATAAAGGTTTAGCAAATTTGGAGAAGTCTTTGATGAATCTTTAATAGAACCCAGCGTGGCCCAAAAAGCTCCTAACACCCTTTACAGATGTTGGAGGTGGGAGTTTCTCAATAACATTTACCTTTGATTTATCTACCTCTATTCCATTTCTCGTTATTCGATGCCCTAGAACAATACCTTATCATACCATGAAATGGCACTTTCCCCAATTGAGTACGAGGTTTGTTTCTTCGTATCGCCTTAGTACCTTGGCTAGATTGGCTAGGTAATCATCATATGTATCTCTGAATACTGAAAAATCATCCATAAAAACTTCCAAATATTTCTCAACCATGTCAGTAAAAATAGACATCATACATCTTTGAAATGTAGCAAGTGCATTACATAAACCAAAAGGCATACGCCTAAATGAAAATGTACCGTACGGGTAGGTGAATGTTGTCTTGTGTTAATCTTCTGGTGCTACTGTAATTTTATTATACCCCGAGTATCCATTAAGAAAACAGTAATAGTCTCGCCCCGCAAGTCTATCCAGCATCTGATCCAAAAACAGCAAAGGAAAGTGATCTTTCCTAGTCGCCTTGCTCAGCTTCTGGTAATCGATGCAAATTCTCAATCCCGTAACTGTTCTAGTTGGTATCAACTTGTTATTCTCATTTTCAATGACCGTGATACCTATTTTCTTAAGTACGCACTGGACTAGACTTACCCATGGACTAGACTTACCCATGAACTATTTTCTTAAGTCTATCTAGTTGGTAAATTATACCCGCATCTAACCACTTGATGATTTCTTTCTTTACTACGTCCTCCATGATGGGGTTCAGTCTTTGTTGTCCATCAATCGTCCCTTTCTCGCCATCTTCTAGTATGATCTTATGCATGCATACAGATGGACTAATACCGCGAATATCGGCTATGGTCTATCCGATAGCCTTCTTGAATTATTTCAATACAAGGATGAGTTTCTGTTCTTTCTCATTGGTTAATTCTACTGAAACAATCACAGACAAAGTAGAAGCGTTACCTAAATAAACATATTTTAAATGTGAATGAAGTACTTTGAGTTCTAATTTAGGTGGCTCCTCGATTGACGATTTTGGTTGGGCATAATCCCTATTCTCTAACTCTAGAGATTCAAAATGGGATTGCAGATTAAATCCCCTTTGATTAGCTTCTAGCGAAGTTAATTATTCATCCTCCTCTTCATCATTCTGAGAGTCTGATGTCAAAATTTTTTCTAATGGATCCTTATCATAGTTGAGTTCCTTCTTTACGATTAAATCCTCTAAATCTGATACTGCAGAAAAATCATCAATTATGTCAGGAAATCGCATAGACTTAAAAAGTTAAATGTTACCTGATCATCCTGAACACGCATAGTAAGCTCGCCCTTCTGAACATCAATAAGGGTCCTTCCGGTTGCTAAGAACGGTCTTCCTAGGATGATTGGCACCTTTTTGTCTGCTTTAAAGTCTATAATCACAAAGTCAGCAGGAAAGATAAATTTGTCTACACGTACTAATATCTCGATTTTTCCTTTTGGATGTGCTAAGGATCGACCTACTAATTGAAGTGTAACCGTAGTCAGCCTAACTTCACCTATCCTTAACTTCCTAAATATTGACATAGGCATCAAGTTGATACTCGCACCCAAGTCACATAGTGCCTTACCACACTATGTTGCTCCAAAATTGCAAGGTATGGTAAAACATCCAAGATCCTTCAATTTTGAGGGTAGTTTGCCTTGAAGATATGCACTGCATTCCTTTGTCAAGGCTACCATCTCAAATTCTCCAAGTCTTTGTTTTTTAGACAGGATATCCTTCATGAATTTGACGTAGTTCAGCATTTGTTCAAGTGCGTCAACGAACGGGATGTTGATATAAAGTTGCTTGAGTACGTCTAGGAACTTATTGAATTGAATTTCTTACTTCTACTTCTGAAGTCTTTGAGGGTAGGGTGGTGGAGGCTTCTTTACTGAAATTGGTGGATTCGTCTTCTGTGGCAATTCTGCATTTAACGAAGTTTTTAATTGATCAGAATTAGCTGGTTCTAAAGTTACCTTGTTGAATTTTACAGATTCTGGTTCTGTTGAAACTAGAATTTCAACACTTGATTGAACTTCTTCTGAGTCTTAAGCATCAGTTGGCTCTTTTTGAACTTTGACGGTGTTGGGCTCTAATGTTTTTCCGCTCCTCAATGTCAATGCTTTACAATGCTCCTTCCCTGGATTCCTTAGATTTTTCGTATCACTAGGTAAAGCACCTTGTGGTCGGTTTCTAAGTTCAGTTGTAAGTTGGCCTATTTGGTTTTCCAGGTTTTTCAATACAGCTGCTTGGCTTTGGATTAAGGCATCATTCTTGGCCATGTATGACTTCAACAAGTTTTCCAAGCCATTGGATGGTTGATGTTGAGGTTGTTTCTGAATTTATTGGGTAAAAATCGATTTAGGTTGGGCATATGTGTTACTCGGTCCAGCCCCTTGGTTATTCTAGGAGAAATTAGGGTGGTTTCGCCACGATGGGTTGTAGGTATTAGATTATAGTCTTTGCCTTCCTCGATTTTGGTTCTGGTTACCCATGTAATAAGCGGATTCTGGGTTTAATGGACATTTTTTGAACAGATGTCCTTTCCCACACTAGACACAGGCTACATTTTCAAATTGATTCAGTGGCTGTGTTGCAAAACTATTAAACCCATTAGTGGTAAAATTTTTAAGCATTGAGGATATTTATGATACCTGAGATGCGAGTAAAGTGAGAGCGTCTACTTCATGTATTACAGTGACTCGTCTTCCTGAAGCTGCTCGATTGGTTGGCCATTGATAATTGTTGCTGGTAATCCTCTCAATGATTTTATAAGCTTCATTATAAGACTTAGAAAAGAGAGCACCATTAGCAAAAGCGTCCACTACGATCCTCTTGTGGGCACTGAGACCATTATAAAACGTCTCAAGTTGGATGCAATGTGGAATTCCATGATGAGGGCACTTTCGTAATAATTCTTTGTACCTTTCCCATGCCTCATACAAAGACTCATCATCCATTTGTTGGAAGGCAGTGATCTCATTCCTCAACTTAGCATTCTTTCTAGGCGGGAAATACTTCATAAGAAATCTTTCTGCTAACTCTTGCCATGTGGAAATTGAATTTGGTGGCAATGAGTTCAACCAAGCTCGAGCTTTGTCCTTAGCGAATACGGGAATAGTTTCAATTGTAATGCATCTTTGAGTATTCTGGCTAACTTGAAAGAATCACTCACCTCCATAAACTGTCTTAAGTGGAGATGAGGATGTTCGGTAGACATTCCACTAAATTGGCCCACAGTCTGAAGCATTTGGAACATCACTAGCTTCAGCTTGAATTGTTGTGCCTCAATTTTGGGTCTCTTAATACCCAGATTAAAATCATTAAACACTAGCACAACAGACTGTCTTAAAGCTCTATCCCTATCATCAGCATTAAGGATAGGATTTTGAGCAGGGTATGCTCCATTTCCTTGATTCAAATTTTCAAGGTTCATCTCTTCGGTCCTTCTCTAATTTGCTTGTCTTCTTTGCTGTCGAAAAGTTCTTTCTATTTCAGGGTCTACAGGGAGTAAATCGATAATTCGGTCAATACTTATAAACACCTGAAATAATCACAGAAAGATTAATTAAGTTAAAATTGAACAGAAAGTTAAACCAAAATGCAAAACTAATAAATTCACAAATAATGACTTTTTAAAACAGTCCCTAGCAACGGCGCCAAAAACTTGGAACGACGGAAATGTGCAAGTGTACACAATCGCAACAAGTAATAAAGTGGCAAGTAAATGTCAAGTTATCGTACCCACAGGAACTGTGAAAATAATTATTTATGAATGCTATTTAAAACACTTTGGTGAAGAAAAATATTTTGTTTGAAGAGGGTGATTAAAAACTAAGATTTTAAACTAAGTAAACTAAACAAATAAATCTCAAATGCACGATTTCACTAAACAAATAAATCTCAAATATATGATTTCAAAATACAATTTTAATCAAGATGACATAATTGTGTTAGATTAATTACATTTCTTAACTTAGAATTATTAAACTCATGTTTATATTGTTACGAATAAATTCACGGCAACTGGGTAATTTTCTAACTTATAAACATACTCACCTACCAAAATCCATTCATCTCTTGACTATATCCCTATGTCAATTCAACTAATTAAACAAATCTTAATAGGAAAATATGTTATCGTACATGCATACTTATTAAATCAAAATAATCTCTAGTACATATCCCTATGTCAATTCAAACGGGTAATTAAATGTAATAAGCACATTAAAGACTACGTGAGGTAACAAGGTATCCCTACCTTGAAACAGTTTAGTCACTATAATCTTGCAAGTTATGTAAGGCAAATGTATCGTTAGATACCGTTACTAATTTAACCCTCAGCTACCTTAGATGATTAAACTTGCACTGATTAAGTACTGTGTCCATTAATTACAATTTCAATCCGTTTAAATAATTAATTCATTAGCTACCTCATAATTGTAATGCAAGAATAACTTAGTCATGATTTTACTTAATCAAGCATATTACCGAGGCCTATAACAACATAAACACAATTTTAACAATTTTAGCAAACGAATTGCAATCAACCTAACACGAATTAAATTCAAGCTAAATTGATTAACCATTCCAAAAACATAAATATCCATAGATATGTTCATCACAACAAGAAAAAAAATTAAAGAGATAGGAAACAAGAATCAAATCCGGTGTTTTTCCGTTGCTTGACTAGTTTGCTCCGTTCTTCCTTATCCGTTGTCCTCGTTGACCAAGGCTACTATGAACACTTAATTGCTGCTCCAAATGGCTGATGAATGTCCCTTTTCCAAGAGGAGAAATCGGCAAGAGAGCAAGGGAATTTGGAATGGAAAAGAAGAGAGAAAGTGGAGAGAAGAGAGAAAAGATGTGAATGCTTGAGATGTCTTTCAAATGACCAGCCTAAGGAGGGTTTTTATAGCTGAAGAGGGCTGCTAAAAATAGCTAAAATTATTAGCCAAAGAGGCCTCCCTTGGCCGGCCACACATGTGGCAAATCTATAAAGCCACCAATTGTGGAGGGGTTTGTTTGCAACTTGAACAAGTCTTCAAGGGCCTCTTTGCTAGCTAAATAATCAGTGAATAAGCTGATTTGGGTCAGCATATGGACGGTTTTGGGCATTCTACTTCTTGTTCGGTTCGGTTCACTCGGTTCGACTCAACTGAACCACTTTTTCATAATTAATTAATAATAATTTATTTAATCCAAATTAAATTGAATATAAATTAAAATTAATTATATCATGAATTAATACACATAATTGGACCGACTTAGGCTGAAAATTAATTCGCCTTAATACTTCAAATTGTTTCTCAGTTTTGAACTTTTAGTAGTATCTGCTGAGTTGTTTTTTTTTTTTGGCCTTCGTGCAAACTTGTCGAAAAATGATCAAAATTAATCAAATAATTATAAAATTAAATAAAATTCAGCAGGTTCATAATTTAAATGCAATTTTAATTATTTTATAAAAATTAATTTTTTCGATAAGAATTTTATCTAAACTGCATGAATTTAAGTTAAAAAAGGCACGAAAAAATGTGTATATTTTTGTGTTTCTAGTGTACAACAAGTTTGAACATATAATTTTTTTTTTAAATATTGAACTATCAAATTAAATGAATTCAACAATTAATTTAATTTATGTTGCAACTAAATACAATACCAAACGTATTTGGATTCTATTCATTTCAACTATAGCGTGTAACCCTGTAAGCTCTTGTAACATTAGTAGTAATACTAGAACACTTCTAACATTACAAGCAATGAGTGGCATCTAGAAATGCATCATTCCCACCCAAGTTAGAAGAAGTCGTGATTCGACATAACCTTTCTGTGATAATCTTTTCATGTATTATATCATTTTATCCTTAATATCTAGATTAGACACAAGTCATTGAATAATCACACTTGTATAGTCCAATCTCATATTTATTGATTTTCTGAGTAGACTATAATAAATAAATAAGTGTGATATCTCATAACAACTTATTCAAGCATGACCATGAATTTCTAGTCTCACTCTATTAGGAGGCCTAAGATATTGCTCCCATTATGAAGGAGGGATAAATCCTATCTTAATCAACCATATCCCATTACATGGATTGTGGCATATCCAACATTAGTCTTTATAGTACAACCTGTTATGGTTGATGTTTTGACTGTATTAAAATATACGACTCATAATGTTACGACAATGATAATCTCAAGTCTGAGGATCATATACATAGTTATTACAATGAGTAATATTGTGACTATTACATAATAATCCAAGAAACATACTCATAGAAGGTCAATCCAATATGTTTAGAAAAACATTCTCATGTATTGATTTTGACATCCCTATGTCAATGGCAATTCTTTGTCATCAATCAACTTGTAACACCCCTAACCCATATCCGTCGCTGGATTAGGGATACGAAGCATTATCAATCAAAAACACAATTTCAATACATTTATTAATATATATAATCACTCAACCTCATTTATAATTAAAATACAATCAATTCACATTTAAGAACATACATCAATTTATACCTTGCATAAACAAGTCACAACAAATTTCAACCTGTTACTAACAACATATAATGCTTTTATTAGTACAACATTAACTATCATCAACCTGGTTAAACATATTTCCACTACCATCTAAGTAATTATACATGTAGCCGTTAAATCATATACACATGTTTATAAATTAGTAACTCATATTTTACATCTTATATCACTTATTTATACGGCTTGGACCATAGGCAATTTAGTCTTGCATACCTTTCACTTAATACTAATTTAAAACATTCACACGGTAATAGTCATGCACTTCTATATACTTTATTAATAATAATTAATAATCAATATTTACACATACCATTTATTCATTAGATTTTTTTATGCAATTGAATTTAGTAAAGTCAAACTATTTTAAGCGCACATCATTAAGAGATACTTTTATTATATATATTAATTAATATGTCTAATTAACTTACGTAATAATAGAAATGTTAGTCTTTATTTAGACATCATAAACTTTGTTCACATATTATTATCCTTAACCTAACTCATACCGAAATTTCATTATAACCAAGTTATTCATACAAATGTATTAAATAAACTAATAAACAATCATATATGTTTAATTCCAATAAACCATAGCCGAACCTGTAAATGAAGCACATATATAGAATATCTACAGCTTACCTAAAGCAAAGGCCACCTTTAACATAAAATACATATCAAATAGTCAACCATATTTATCCACTTAGCATACTCAATAATTACCAATAATCAAACTCAATGAATATTTAATCTAAAGCATGGAAAACCGAATTGAGACATAGCAAGCAACCATTTTTCAGCACCTGTGGTACCTAATACAAACATTATACAACATGGCACGTAACTATAAAACAAAGGTGAACATAAACCGAACTTAACATAGCTAAATTTTAAAGATAAAAGTTTAGCCATTTTCGCATGGCTTATACACATAACCAACATTCGGCATTCTCAAAATATAATCCAGCCTATACATGTCATAGTTCCATAATGTAACTTATAAATACCAAAAACGGTCGATAGTGTGATAGACTTTGTTGATGATCCCCGAGCATGTAACTTGAATCCAAAATCTATAAAACAAAGTAACATAAATACACAGAGTAAGCTAATATAGCTTGTAAGTCAAAAGCAAATAAACAATTCCAAGATGTAACCAATTCATTTTAAATTAAACCGAGTTATATTAACATTATCAAACTTAACTTCCAACTTACAAGTGGAATAATTATATTTTCATACGTAATTCTACATGGCCGAATGCTTCCACTATCATATTAACCGAACATCAATTAACTTTCTAAGTTAAAATATCATTATACAATCAAACACATAATTACCAATTCACATAAGCTAAAGAATCCAACTATAATTTTATATACATATACTACTTATATATCTGAACACATATATGATTACATATATACATATCCAAAATTAATTCCATGATATTCATACCATTTGTTCAAACCGAATATACTTGCTTTATTCATAAATATTTTTTCTTTGTATCACTTAAAACTTACCAACTTTCAAGTCTCACACATACCTTATTATCAATACCTAAAAAACTAACCATACCTGGCCTTTTAGCTTATTTACACATCTGATCGTGATTTACCTTTGCCCGATGAACCATTCGAAATTGGATAGGACACTCGGATAACCGCAAAAGTCATACAATGCCAACGTCCCAGACGTGGTCTTACATGTAGTCACATATCGATGCTACTGTCCCAGATAGGGTCTTACTCGTAAACACATATCGGAATCACATAACGATGCCATGGTCTTACTCGCACACATATATCGGAATCCTATGTCATGACATATGTATCCTAACTATTCCTAAGGTTTATACGGGGCTTCCAGACGTCGTAACTCAGTCGAAACGATTGCAAGAAGATAGTTACCATGCTTTTACACATTCGGCATTAGCATATAATAATTGATATATTTCATTTCAACATATAAACTTTGCATTTAATTAAAGTTTAGCACGTCTATTTGTTTAAAAACCTACCTCAGACGATACAAAACGGAACAGGGCAACTAGTCGATAACTTTTGCTTTCCCCCGATCCAAATCCGATTTCTTTGGTTCTTGATCTAAACATATTCAAATTAAGATCATTCAAACATATTTTCATTCAATTTAGTCCAAAAACAAATAAATGGGCAAATTACCGTTTTACCTCAGACATTTACAATTTTTACAATTTAGTCCCTATTGCACAAAACACAAAATATGTAAAATTTCCCTATACCTATGTTGGGACGAATTTTACCCAGTCTCAAACAAGTCCATATATTCAATTTATTTCACATTTTAGTCTCTCAAATTATTATTTTTGCAATTAAGTCCTAATTACTCAAAATCATCAAAAACTCCAATACAAAATATGTTAATCTAAAACATATCTTTCATTTTTCATTATCAAACAAAAAAATCACAAGCTATCAACACTGGCACAACTTAAAATATTCATCAAAATAAAAAATTAAAGCATGGGTCTTGAAGATTACCAAGCAACGATCTCAAAAATGTAGAAATTATCAAAAACCGAACAAAAATGAACCTTGATTGAGCTTGAATGTATGCCAAACCCTAGCTTAGTTTTCTTTCTTTTTCTTTGTTTATGTTTTGGTCAAAAGAACAAATGAATAAAATGAATTTCATAACCTTATTTTAACTAATATATGTTAATTAAATAAATTACTTAAATAACCTTAATGAAATAATAATAAAGTTATATAATATATGTCTTTAACCGTCCACTTCACTTAATATTGGCCTAATTGCAACTGTAAGGCTTCCATTTAAAAAGCCAAGTGCAATTTAACCCCTTTTAGAAATAACCACCTAATTTTCATTTTACGCTATTAAGTACTTTTATTTAATCGACACTCAAACGACAAAATTAAATTACAAAAATTTCACAGATATAAATTCACACATGATAAACACAAAAAAAATTTAAAATATTTTTCTGACTCAGATTCGTGGTCCCAAAACCACCGTTCCAATTAGGGTCTAAATTGGGCTATTACAACTCTCTCCCATTAGGGATTTTCGTCCCCGAAAATCTTACCAGTGAATAGGTTCGGATAACGTTCTCTCATTGCATCTTCTGACTCCCATGTTGCTTCCTCAACTCCATGTTTACACCATAGTACTTTAACTAACAAAAGTTTATTATTTCGCAACTTTTTAATTTCACGAGCTAAAATGCAAATCGGTTCTTCTTCGTACGTCATATCAGGCTTAATCTCGATCTCAGACAGGCTAATCACATGTGAAGGATCAGATCGATATCTATGAAGCATTAAGACATGGAATACATTGTGGATCTTTTCTAACTTTGGTGGCGACAACAGTCTGTAAGCAACTGGCCCGATACTCTCTATAATCTCATACGGCCCAATAAATCTCGGTCTCAATTTGCCTTTACGACCAAATCTGAGTATTTTCTTCCAGGTGAGACTTTTAAGAAAACTTTATCTCTGATCTGAAACTCTATATCTTTTCGTTTCAAGTTCGCATAAGATTTTTGACGGTCCGATGCCGCTTTTAGACTTTCACGAATCACTTTCACTTTCTGCTCAGTTTCTCTGATCAAGTCAACCCCGTGTATCTTATTTTCACTGAGTTCAGTCTAGTACAACAGTGGACGGCATTTATGACCGTACAAAGCCTCATAAGGTGCCGTTTTGATACTCGATTGAAAGTTGTTATTATATGCAAATTCAATCAGAGGTAGGTATCATTCCCACGTACCTTCAAACTCAAGAATGCAACATCTCAACATATCCTCAAGTATTTGAATAATTTGCTCAAACTGGCCATCTGTTTGCGGATGGAAAGTAGTACTGAAATGTAATTTTGTACCTAGTACATCTTGCAGTTTCTTCCAGAACCGCGATGTGAACCTCGGATCTCTATTCGAAACAATAGATATAGGCACACCATGTAATCTCACAATCTGAGAGACGTACAATTCAGCCAGCTTATCTAGTGAGTAGTCTATACGTATCGGAACAAAATGAGTCGATTTAATCAATCTATCTACGACAACCCAGATTGCATCTTTCTTGCTCAGTGTCAACGGTAAACCAGATACAAAGTCCATCGTAACTCTGCCCCATTTCGATTCTGGTATCATAATTGGCTGAAGTAATCCTAAAGGTATCTGATGCTTGGCTTTTACTTGTTGATAGACTAAACATCTTGCAACAAAATTAAAAATGTCTCGTTTCATACCATGCCACCAGTAAAGCTGTTTCAGATCATTATACATCTTTATGCTACCTAGATGAATAGATAACCGAATGTTGTGAGCTTCATTCAAAATCATCTGATTCAATTATGAATTTCTCGGAACACATATTCGGTTTCTAAATCTCAAACAGTCATCAGTATCAACTCTGAATTCTGAATCTGCATCCGTCTCACACTGAGCTCATTTTGTTAGTAATTCATTATCAACCTTCTGTGCATCACGAATTTGTTGAATAAATAACGGTCTTGCTTTCAATTCAGCTACTATTGAACCATCATCAGATATAGCCATATGCACATTCATTTTACGCAAAGCAAATAGTGATTTTCGGCTTAAAGCATCAGCAACAACATTAGCCTTTCCCGGATGATAGTCAATCACAAGCTCGTAGTCTTTTAGCAATTCTAACCATCGACGTTGTCTCAAATTCAGATCTTTCTAAGTCATCAATTATTTCAGTCTTTTTTGATCAGAATAAACATGACATTTCTCATCGAACAGATAATAACGCCAAATTTTCAATGCGAACATAATAGCTGCCAATTCTAGGTCGTGTGTCAGATAGTTCTTTTCATGTGGCTTTAACTGTTTCGAGGCATAAGCTATCACCCTGCCTTCCTGCATCAAAACACAACCCAAACCATTTAAAGATGCATCACTATAAATAACAAATTCTTTACACGATTCTGGCTGAACTAGCACTAGAGCTTCGGTCAAAAGGGCTTTCAACTGATCAAAACTTTTCTAGCACTTCTCTGACCACTCGAACTTAACATCTTTCTTCAATAGCTTTGTCATCAAGGCTGCAATCATAGAGAAACCTTTCACGAACCGTCTATAATAACCAGCAAGTCCCAGAAAGCTCCGGACTTCAGAAACATTCTTTAGAGGTTTCCAGTCAAGTATGGCTGAAATTTTGCTCAGATCAACCCCAATACCCGATGCTGATACCACATGACCCAGAAAATTGACTTCACTTAACCAGAACTCACATTTACTGAATTTCACATACAACTGCTTGCCTCGCAAATTCTGTAACACAAGTCTCAGATGTTCGGCATGTTCGGTTTCATCCCGAGAATAGATCAAAATTTCATCTATAAACACAACCACAAATCGGTCCAGATACGGTCTGAAGATCCGATTTATCAAATCCATGAACACAACAGGTGTATTAGTGAGTCCGAATGGCATAACTAAAAACTCGTAGTGTCCATATCTCATTCGAAAAGTAGTCTTCAGTACATCAGAGTCTTTAACTCGCAACTGATAGTAGCCTAATCTCAAATTTATCTTCGAAAATACTGTAGCCCCTTTCAGTTGGTCAAACAGATTGTCAATCCGCGGCAATGGATACTTATTCTTTATAGTCGCCTTATTAAGCTGTTTATAATCAATGCACATTCTCATAGTTCCGTCTTTCTTTTTCACTAACAACACAGGTGTATCCTACAAAGAGAAATTCGGTCGTGCGAAACCTCTATCTATCAATTCTTGTAACTGAGCTTTCAATTCTTTTAATTCTGTAGGTGCCATTCTGTACGGGGGTATAGATATCGGAGTCGTCCCAAGCATTAACTCAATAGTAAACTCTACTTCCCGAATAGGTGGAAAACCCAGTAATTCTTCAAGAAACACATCTGGATACTCACATACAACTGGTACTGATTCAATGTTTCTTTCAACCACTTTACTGTCAAGCACGTAGGAAAAATAAGCTTCACACCCTTTTCTCACATATTTCTGAGCTAGCATCAAAGAAATTACTGCCGGTAAACCATAAAAATCACTAGATTCAATCCGAATAACCTCATCATTCTGACTCCGTAGATCAATGGTCTTTCTCTTACAGTTCACAACAGCATCATGTAATGTCAACCAGTCCATGCCCAGAATTATGTCGAATTCGTCAAATGGCAGCAACATCAAATCAGCCGGAAAGCACAGATCTCGAACCATCAAGAGACAATTCTTACACACCTTATCAACCATAACACACCGGCCCAAGCGGTTTGGCACTCTAATCACAAACTCAGTAGATTCAACAGGTAGAGTCTTGCTGAATACTAATGTCTCACACACATAAGAATGAGAACTAGGATCAATCAATGCAATTACATTAGTATCATAAAGAGTGAATATACCAGTAATAACATCTGGAGATGAAGCCTCCTCTCGCACGCGAATGGTATAGGCTCGAGCAGGTGCACGAGCCTCACATCTGACTGCTATATCTTTATTTCCTCTCTGACTGTTGCTTGTATTACCCGCACTTCTCGGTGGTCTACCCCTACCTGCAGTATTACCCGACCTCGTGTTCTACGCTGGATTTTCTTCAGCTAACCCTAGGCAATCTCGAATATAATGGTCTATCGATCCACATTTAAAACAAGCCCGATCATGCAATCTACAACTGTCGAGATGTCGTTTACCATAGTGTTTACACTTGGGTTGATTTGATCTGACATTACCCACACTGGATACTAAGGTAGCTCTCGAACTCACCAGTGGTCTGTTCTGGTCTCGTCGAGAATAACCCAATGTGGCTTTTGAACGACTGAAATCTTCTCAGAACTTCTTTGATGTTGACTGAACTGACTTACTGAATGATCTCTTATGCTAATATCTAGCTTCAAAATAAGCTTTTCTCTTCTCTTTCCCGAGCTCTTCAGCTTTGTAAGCTCGCTCAACCAGTACTACGAACTCTTTTATTTCAAGTATGCCAACTAACAGTTTAATGTCTTCATTCAGCCCATCTTCGAATCTTTTACACATTATGGCTTTGGTGGAAACACACTCTCGGGCATACCGACTGAGTCTCACGAATTTTCACTCATACTCTATCACGGTCATCAGACCTTACTTCAGCTCTAAAAATTCTTTTCATTTCTGATCAATAAATCTCTGGCTGATGTACTTCTTACGAAACTCAGTCTGGAAAAAATTCCTAGGTCAGCCGCTCTTTCGGAACCACTGATATTAGGGTATTCCACCAGTGATATGCTGTGTCTTGAAGCAAGGATATGGCACATTTCAAACATTCATCTGGTGTATAGGACAACTCATCAAACACACGGATAGTATTATGAAGCCAAAACTCAGCCCGCTTAGTATCATCATCATCAGTAGCTTTAAACTCCTCAGCCCCATGTTTTCTGATTTTATCCACAAGTGGCTTATGTAATCTCAACGGATCACTTACTTGAGGTACAGCAGGCATCGAAGACAGATTAGTCGGGGTTGGAGGTTGTTGTGCAGCTGGGCTAGTCCGGATATACTGAGTAAACCAGTCATTCATCATTTGATAGAAGGTTTGTTTAGCCTCACTTTCTTGATTACTCGAAGTCAGTCGAGAATCAGCCGGCACTGTCCCTTGCGTAGG
This sequence comes from Gossypium hirsutum, assembly GCF_007990345.1. Lineage (NCBI taxonomy): Eukaryota > Viridiplantae > Streptophyta > Magnoliopsida > Malvales > Malvaceae > Gossypium > Gossypium hirsutum. The sequence goes on along the minus strand of NC_053429.1, from coordinate 35,404,170 downwards.
AGTAGGCGCAGCACTCTCGACATCATCAGCTACAGCTTTGTCGGGATCCATTTACTATATGAAAACACATTTTCAGATGTCAGAAGTCATCACACTATCACAGTATATAATATGGCATGTATAGCTAGACTCACACACGTTACACTAGTCCTAGAATCGACTAAACCATAGCTCTCATACCAACAAAATGTAACACCCCTAACCCATATCCGTCACCGGGTTAGGGATACGAGGTATTATCGATCAAAAACACAATTTCAATACATTTATTAATATATATAAACACTCAAGTCAACCTCATTTATAATTAAAATACAATCAATTCACATTTTAGAACATACATCAATTTATACCTTGAATAAACAAGTCACAACAAATTTCAACTTGTTACTAACAACATATAATGCTTTTATTAGTACAGCATTAACTATCATCATCCTGGTTAAACATATTTCCAGTACCATCTATGTAATTATACATGTAGCCGTTAAATCATATACACATATTTATAAATTAGTAAGTCATATTTCACATCTTATATCACTTATTTATACAGCTTGGACCATAGGCAATATAGTCTTGAATACCTTTCACTTAATAGTAATTTAAAACATTCACACGGCAATAGTCATGCACTTCTATATACTTTATTAATAATAATTAATAATCAATATTTACACATACTATTTATTCATTAGATTTTTTTATGCATTTGATTTTAGTAAATTCAAACTATTTTAAGCTCACGTCATTAAGAGATACTCTTATTATATATATTAATTAATATGTCTAATTAAATTACGTAATAACAAAAATGTTAGTCTTTATTTAGACATCATAAACTTTGTTCACATATTATTATCCTTAACCTAGCTCATACCGAAATTTCATTATAACCAAGTTATTCATACAAACGTATTAAATAAACTAATAAACAATCATATATGTTTAATTCCAATAAACCATAGCCGAACCTGTAAATGAAGCACATATATAGAATATCTACAGCTTACCTAAAGCAAAGGCCACCTTTAACATAAAATACATATCAAATAGTCAACCATATTTATCCACGTAGCATACTCAATAATTACCAATAATCAAAATCAATGAATATTTAATCTAAAGCATGGAAAACCGAATTGAGACAAAGCAAGCAACCATTTTTCAGCACCTATGGTACCTAAGACAAACATTATACAACATGGCACGTAGCTATAAAACCAAGGTGAACATAAACCGAACTTAACATAGCTAAATTTTAAAGATAAAAGTTTAGCCATTTTCGCATGGCTTATACACATAACCAACATTCAGCATTCTCAAAATATAATCCAGCCTATACATGCCATAGTTCCACAATGTAACTTATAAATACCAAAAACGATCGATAGTGTGATAGACTTTGCTGACGATCCTCGAGCATGTAACTTGAATCCAAAATCTATAAAACAAAGTAACATAAATACATAGAGTAAGCTAATATAGCTTAGTAAGTAAAAAGCAAATAAAAAATTCCAAGATATAATCGATTCATTTTAAATTAAACCGAGTTAGATTAACATTATCAAACTTAACTTCCAACTTACAAGTGGAATAATTATATTTTCATACGTAATTCTACATGGTCGAATGCTTCCACTATCATATTAACCGAATATCAATTAACTTTCTAAGTTAAAATATCATTATACAATCAAACACATAATTACCAATTCACATAAGCTAAAGAATCCAACTATAATATTATATACATATGCTACTTATATATCCGAACACATATATGATCACATATATACATATCCAAAATTAATTCCATAATATTCATACCATTTGTTCAAACCGAATATACTTGTTTAATTCATAAATATTTATTCTTTTATCACTTAAAACTGACCAACTTTCAAGTCTCACACATACCTTATTATCAATAGTTAAAAAGCTAACCATACTTGGCCTTTAGCTTATCTACACATCCGATCACGATTTACCTTTGTCCGATGAACCATTCGAAATTGGATAGGACACTCGGATAACCGCACAAGTCGTACAATGCCAACGTCCAGACGTGGTCTTACATGTAGTCACATATCGATGTCACTGTCCCAGACAAGGTCTTAATCGTAAACACATATCAGAATCACATAACGATGCCATGGTCTTACTTGCACACATATATCGGATCCTATGTCATGACATATGTATCCTAACTATTCCTAAGGTTCATACGGGGCTTTCGGACGTCGTAACTCAGTTGAAACGATTATAAGAACATAGTTACCATGCTTTTACACATTCGGTATTAGCACATAATAATTGATATATTTCATTTCAGCATATAAACTTTGCATTTAATTAAAGTTTAGTACGTCTACTTGCTTATAAACTTACCTTGGATGATACAAAACGGAACAGGGCAGCTAGTCGATAACTTTTGCTTTCCCCCGATCCGAATCCGATTTCTTTGGTTTTTTATCTAAACATATTCAAATTAAGCTTATTCAAACATATTTTCATTCAATTTAGTCCAAAAATGCATAAATAGGTAAATTACCATTTTGCCCCAAACATTTATAATTTTTACAATTTAGTCCCTATTGCACAAAACACAAAATATGAAAAATTTCCCTATACCTATGTTGGGAAAAATTTTACCCTCTCTCAAACAAGTCCATATATTCAATTTATTTCACATTTTAGTCTCTCAAATTATTATTTTTGCAATTGAGTCCTAATTACTCAAAATCATCAAAAACTCCAATACAAAATATATTAATCTAAAACATGTCTTTCATTTTTCATCATCAAACAACAAAAATCTCAAGCTATCAACAATGGCACAGCTCAAAATATTCATCAAAATAAAAAATTAAAGCATGAGTTTTGAAGATTACTAAGCAACGATCTCAAAAACGTAGAAATTATCAAAAATCGAACAAAAACGAACCTTGATTAAGCTTGAATGTATGCCGAACCCTAGCTTAGTTTTCTTTATTTTTCTTTTTTTATATTTCAATCAAAAGAACAAATGAATAAAATGAATTTCATAACCTTATTTTAACTAATATATGTTAATTAAATAAATTACCTAAATAACCTTAATGAAATAATAATAAAGTTATATAATATATGTCTTTAACTGTCCACTTCACTTAATATTGGCCTAATTGCAACTGTAAGGCTTCCATTTAAAAAGCCAAGTGCAATTTAGACCCTTTTAGAAATAACCACCTAATTTTCATTTTTACGCGATTAAGTCCTTTTATTTAATCAGACACTCAAACGACAAAATTAAATCACGAAAATTTCACAGATATAAATTCACACATAATAAACATAGAAAAAAATTTTAAAATATTATTCTGATTTGAATTCGTGGTCTCAAAACCACTGTTCCGATTAGGGTCTAAATCGGGTTGTTACACAACTACACATTAGTCTCAATGAATTATTGTTGTCCAAGCCCACAGTAATACTTGACTAAGGACCTTTTTAAGAATTATCATATTTTCTTAGGACTTTATAACAATTTTGTTTATTTATATACATAGAAAAAGAAACTGAAATAATAATGGCAATGTCTTATATTAATAAACAAGGTAAAACGAGTATGTGATTACAATAATCTCATGATTGTTCTTTAGGCATACTTTAACATCTGATTACATGTGGTTTAACGATGAGATGACTTCTTGGGATGATGAATGAAACTGCGAACTGGGTTGGTTGAATGGATCTTTGACAAACCAATAGAGTTATGACAAAGTATACGAAGAGGGAGTATATGAGAAATGGGAGATTGAGGAAAATCGAAGATTGTTAATGTTAGATCTACTCCAACGAAGAGACAAATCAATAATTCTAGTGGACGAAGTCGTGGATGATGCTCCCAAATTGGATCGCAAAGATCATTATATTGTTGTCAACCATCTTGAATGAGATTGTACAGGTTAGCAATAGTTGAAGATGTACTTACGATACGATAAGTACATTAACAAAGCATAAAGTTGGATGAACGAAGCTTCCACAAACCAACAGAGTCATGATGGAGAATACAATGTGCCTGAATATTCAGCTTGACAAGAATTTGACTTAATTGATCTTCCGTAATTCAGTGTAGTAGATCAAACTAGTTTTCACATTTAAGGAGCTTGAATACAAGCACTTTAGTTAGATTTTGGTTAATTTTTTATTATTTTGTTCAAATTCAATAAATTGTGTAATGTGAGTCTTTTATTGACCTTAGGGGCTGAATGAGGCCTAAAAGTGAGCTAATATGCTCTGTGAGTGTGCATGAGACCTTTAGAAGGTGTGCTAACTCAATACTGGTCGATGTGTTGCAACACAGAGAGTTGGATATCACAACATAGGGAGCAAACTAGAAGAACTTCAAGACTGCCTTTGGTGTCATGACACACCACTGAAGATGCCCTAAAGATGAGCATACTACCTTCAATGTCATGGCACAAAACCTAGTGTGTTGTGACATCAGCTTTGTACATGAAATAATTACAAGCCAGGGGCGTTTTAGTCAGCACAATCAAACAATAAACACAAGAATGGCAGCTGACCTAGGGTTAAGGACGACGACCACTCTAAATCTATAAATAGGCTCGTTTAGTACATGTTATGGACAACTTTTCATATTGTATAAATTTCTTCATAGTTTTATTTTTTAGTTTTTTCTTTTCTTATACTTTTAGGTTATTTTCAGTTTTGTTCTTCGCTTTCATGGAGAGATTAGATTTGTGAACTTGATCAAACTCTTTCAGGATTTAACATTCTATTTAGTACAAATCAGGCTTATTCTAAACATTATATTCTTGAATTATTGTTCATGTCTATTTTATATATCAAATTTATGTTGTTTATGAGATCCATGAGGAACTAATCCTCTTGTGGGGGATTGGCGAGTGAAAGTATGGTTAATTAACTATTTTGTAAGGTTCTCTTAGTGGATCAACTGTTTGGGAAAGGAAGAATTTAAACCTTAGGCTTGATGACCTTAGGAAGTTATCAAGGTGGGAATTAACCCAAAATTGGTATGGCCAATCCGTGAACACCTAATCCCCGAACCAATTTGGACTGTGAGGTTGAGAGATAAGTAGTTCTTTCGACTTGTTATTCTAGTGGAAGATTAGAAGATCCTGCTAGGGTATCGACTAGTTGATTGAACAAAAAGCCCTGAGCGACAATTGATTGTGATTACTAAAGTGAGCTAATCACCCATGCTCAAATTTGATAAATTCTTCTATTTGATTTCCCGGTATTTATTTATTTAAGTTTTTTTTTACTTTTATTATTAAGAACTCAAAAAAAATCTCTCTTTATATTTCATCGTAATATAATCTATCTAAATTACTAATTAGATCTATTTTTGTTTAGGTTAGGATTAATTTAGTGCTCGCCTCCCTTGGGTACAATCCTCGAAGTATCACCTACTCTGTTGTAATTATATTACAACTTGACCCGTATATTTATGGACAATGCCTTTGTAATATATTTGTGCAGGATTTTTGCTCTGGTCCTTGGTACTTCCGAAGGTAGTCAAGATGTTGGCCCCATTGCTGGGGAGGCAACATCACTAATTTAATTTTATTTGTTGCACATTAATAGAATAATTAGGAAATATTCAGGTTATAGATACAATTGTTAGTTCATTTTATTTAGTTACTTGTTAACATTACTAACACTTCTCTATTTTTCAAGGAACTTTAGTATACATTCTCATCCAAGATACTTACAGCAGTGACTACCGATGTTAATTTAACATAAACTATAGACAACTTTGATTACATGTGGTTGGATGAATAACTGGATTACAACAATAAAATTTATGATGAAGGAGTCTATAAAGAATGGGAGATTTAAGAGAATCATTGATTATTCATGCTAGAACAGAATCAACTTCGAGGTGAAAATCCAACTGATTTACAAGATGGTGACACAAACATAAACTCAATTGGTCACCAATATGAGCAAGCCCAAAGTCCAGATGAAGAGGAAAACACAGCAGCAAAAACCTATGAGGAGAAGGAATCTCCGAACAATTGGATGATTCAGAGTATGAAAGAGTACCAAGATGGGCTAGGAGGAATAACATTGCTAAAGGTTACTCAAGAAGGGTTCGATTGAGAGCAGAAGATAGTGAGCAGATACACTAGTCAATCAGGAGTTGAGTACATCCTTCCAAAGTTAAGGTGTTTTTGATAGGGAGAACGTACAAGATTAAAATGTAGCAAAAGGTACTAACGTTATGGATATACCTCGACAATCGAAGACAATAACTCTTGCTGCCAACTCAGTGAAAAAATGCCCAAAGTCTCAATAACTAGTGAAAGAGAGCAAGGAAAAACATGCAATTTTGGAGGACACACTTAATTTGAATGTATTATGCAAAATATTAATTTTAAATTAGACACGTCAAAGGTTCAACGATCTAGGGGCCTTCCAGATGTTGATAAAGATCGAATAAAGTAAATATTAGAAGAAACTATAATTACAAAGCTTTCAATAGACAAACACCACCACCAATAATTACGGAGATAAAGCTGAAGGAATTACAAAGCCTCTAATGCATATAGGGTCATCTAATAAAGTTGTACCTTGACATATAGAAGAACCTAAAGGACTCTGTAATGAGCATCATAGATATGAGGTAATTAATGACTCCCTGGTCAGGATGCCTAAGGTAATTCTTGAGAAAACCTTCTCATTGGACAAGTTCTGTAACCTCTCAAACCCTACTTAGACGTTATGGTTGAATCAGAAAGGCTCTATTGAGCACCTTAGTGTCAAACCTACGCTAACGATAGTTAGAAACCTTCAAGTACTCCTTTTTATAAAGCCATGGTTTCAATTACTAGCTTTGGAAAACATCCATTTACTTAGTCTAACCATGCTTAGGTCAAATTAGCGAAGCAGGTGAGTTTTAGTAAAACCTTACTGACGGCATTGCCTTTGAAATATCATTTTATTATCTTCTTAGCAGCAGAAATGTACCATTACTAGTCAAATTATTAATTTAGCCATATATCATGTATAGTCCATTTCAAAATACTTATAAAAACCGTGTATCTATGGCAAATATACATGTCATGCATGCATAAAAAACCCAAAAATCTCAAGTAGTCCCAAACCATAGTTTAAAGAAACTTTACAATCCAAAACCGAATAATAATAATAAAATAACCAAAAAATATATAATTAAATTAAAATAATATGATGAACTAAAATCCGAAGTCTATTGTACATCCGCATGCCAATTCCAATCTTAAGTTCGACCATTACTTGAGAAGTTGAGATAATGGGGTGAGCTTAATAAGCTTAGTGTGAGACTAAACAAGTATTAAGCATTCATACAGGCAATTTCATAGAGGTACCAATAGCACAATCAAATAGTATCAATAATAATTTTCAAATATACATGATCGTGAAAAATGCACATGTGAGATCCTACCCATATCATCTGCTACACACCACTAGTTCCCCAGGACCCGTCTGCCAAACTCCAATGTATGTGAGCAATGCTCAATGTGGTAAAACCACCAATAATTAGTAATGCAGTGAAACTGCCAAATAAATAAGGTGATATAATCGCCAATCCTCTTGGTACTCCAAATGCAGTGCACTGACTACAAATATATGTGGACTTAATATGCCGCTGGTACTCCACGAAACTCCTCTGTCAACCACAAAATCTCATCCCAATGTACATGCAATATGTCATACAAATTCATACATAATCACATTTCAATATTTTTTACATTTATTCAACATGTTCAACATGTCCTCAATAATCACATACTTTTAGAGAAAGGAAGCAATGTTCCAATTTTCAAATTACCATTAAGATGGTATCTATCAATAACATTCAATTCACATACTTTACGAATTTCATTTTGCACGAATAGCAACCTCACGTATTTATATCATAGTAAATATTTCATGCATTTAAATCATGCACAAACCTAATATCTCAACATTTCATATCATTCAATAAAATTCTCGTGTCACATAATATAATTATGCATAACAATCTCAATTACATATTCATACAATCAAACTAACAATTTTGCCAACATATCAGTCTTTTAAGGCTCGAAACGTACCTGGTTCGGCCACTCGCAAAACTAATATTTTGGCTACTATGCCAAACCAATGAGAAAAATAATTTATCATATATAACATGGCATTTATCATTATCAAACAAATTTTACAAGTTTAAGTCCTACACTTTATTTTTTTCCTTCTCGCAGCACGCTAGTGAATCTTCCAATTTTCCTCAATAAACCTTTATACAATCCTCAACCAAAATTCAGTATAAATTCAATCAATTTACCACTTAACCAACAGCCAATTACCCACTTATGGGTTCAAACCAATTTTCAAATTAATAACTATTTTACAAATTCAACTAGTTTGATTCCTTACCTTGTATCGATGCGAACCGTACGTAAGGTCATTCTTCGGCTTTACGGTTGATTTGGGGCACTTGGGCCAGCACCTAATTTCATAATATACTAGAAAATAATTATCTAATAATGATTTAATTACTTCATTTAATCAATCCATAACATTTACGCTACAACTATGTCGAAAGAACAATTAATTTTACGCTTAACTGCACTTACGCTTCCCGATTTGTGAGTTTCATATGTCCAAACGATCAAGAACGATTTTTTCTAATTGACATGGGTTTAATAGCTGATTATTAGGGTTCAAGATCTCAAATTAAAGCTAGAATTAATTGGGCAAGATTCAAGAAACAAAACAGCCCCCTATTCTACACATATGCGCACGCACCACCACCCATGGTGGCCAAAATTGGGGCTGAATTTTAAAATGGTCTAAGACCTCATTAAAAACTAGAACAATAAATTTAAAAACATTTAAAATCCTCTAAATTCTAGATCTAGAAATTTAAGTTTTTAATGGACAAGATTAATTAAGAAATTGAAGACAAAAGAGACCTTACACAAGCTAGTCGAGAGAAACAGCAATGTCACTTTCTAGGTGATGTTTGGGATCAATCTTGGAGTTAAAAATTTTAGATTTGAGGCTAATTTAATTGAGGGAAAATTGCAACAATATAGTAAAGGAGATTGTGCACAATCTTGATGAAAGAAGAAGAAGAAGAAGATGGTAAAATGGGAGGTGTAGGCAATGACAACAATGGAGGAAAAAGGGAAAAAAAATAAAGATGAAGAGTGGGAGAGGGGGTTAGGAACGGCTAAGGTAGTAGAAAAGTGATTAAAAGGCTGATTGTTTTGATAAAAAATTGTATTTATACCTAGGTTTACTAGGCTTGGATGAAACACATAAAAAAAAACAAGGGAATTTGCAAAAAAAAAAAATTACTTTGTAAGAGTTGAGACTTGAACTTGGGACCTCCAACTGACTTTTAATGTAACAACCCATTTTTAGTCAAATAAGAATAGTGGTTTCGGGACCACAAATCTGAGGTCAATATTTTTTTATTATTTTAAAGTTTACACCATGATTGAGTGATTGTGTGAAAATTTCGTTAAGAAATTTTATCCTTTGAATGGTCAATTTGATAAAAAGGACCAAATCGCGTAAAGTGCGGAAATGATATTCTATTAGCTAAAGGTGTTTAATAGCTATGGAATTTTAATTTAGAGGTCCCTATGTTGTAATTTTACCATTTGAAACATGAGTGGAATTATATGGACACCTTATTAGGTGTTGAAATGGTTTATTAATAAGGTTATTTAGGTAATTTGGAAATTAAAGGTTAATTATAATAAAAAAAATTTGTATCATCTTCTATTATCCTTCATCCACTGAAAATTAATCTAAGGAAGCCATTAACAAAGCTTCAAGCTTTCGGCCTTGTCTTCTTGAGCATGTAAGTCCATTTTTGTTCATTTTTTTATGATTTCTATGTTTTTGAGATTGTTGCAACTAGTACTAGCCAGCCTAGGGACTATTTTGCAAAGATGTTAAAGATTTTTAATGATTCCATTGATGAATACATGTGTATTTTGAAGTTTCTTGATAGATTATAATTACTTGTTGATAGATATACAAGTTTTGTTAAGTGATTTTTAGTGAAAATGCAAAATAGGGATTAAATTGAGAAATGTTGAAATTTTGTGGTTGAAATGTGAAATAAATGAAAAATATGGGCTGCTAGGGGTATAACGGTAATTTAGCTAAGCATGGGCGTTTTGAAATTTGCATGAATTTGTGATTTTGTGTAATAAGGACTAAATTGTAAAAATGTGAAAGTTTAGGGGCTAATGTGTAAAATAGTTGAAATGTGTATTTTGTATTGAATTGAATAAATAGATGATTAAATGAGTTGAATTTGATATTATATAGATCAAGAAAAATGAAATTTGGAATTGGATCGGGCAAAACATAAAGTACTCGACTAATCGACTCATTTCGTCGTTTCACATTCAAGGTAAGTTCATATGTGATAAATTTCAATATAAATGTATTTCATATGCTTTAATATTGCATAAATTGTGAATATGAGACAGTGGATATGAACAATAGTGATTTGATGACGATTCGACATTCGAAATCCCAATTGAACCTTAGGAATAGTTTATGATGCTAGTGACATGTCTTTAGGGGATATGTTGAGTTGGCTTCGGGCCATAATATAGCACTTTGGGTACAAGTTATACCGATTTGGCTCCGAGCTATGCATATTGGCTGATTTGGCTTCGGGCCATGATATCAGTACTTCGGAATAAGTTACCTTGATTTGGCTACGGGCCATGGAATAGGTACTTATCATGTGAGACCCTTGAGTATCTGACTTCTATTTCGAATGGTTCAATTGGTAAATGAAAGACAAGAATGTGTATGAGATTAGTATGAGATGGTACAGGTATGTGCATAAACCATATTAACTTTGAATCAAAGAAATGGTGAAGAAAGTATATAGTTTTGTGAATGAGTAGTTGAGAGGTTTATTAGTTGATGTGAGTTCTTATACTTATGATCAATTGTTGAATTATGTATTTATGATTATATCGAATTTATGTCATACGATCTTACTAAGCTTTATAGCTTACATCGTTTATTTTTTCTATGTTTTATAGTGAATTCAAAGCTAGCTCGGATTCGAGAATCGTCAGAGATTGCTTCGCACTATCCACCTATCATTTTGGTACCTATGAACTTTGGTATTTAATTATATGGCATGTATAGGTATTTTGAGTCATTTTTAATTTGATAATAATTTTGGTTATAACTTGTTAATGAATTTGGCCATATGAATTGGCATTGTAAATGTTTATCTTTGGTTTGTAAATATAGCCATGAGATTTGGCTTAATTTGGTGGATTTTGGTTATGTGCATATATGTGTATATATAGTTGTTATGGTGAGCTCATGAATGGATATGTGAATAGATTATATTATGAGGCTTGTGGATATTGATATGGTAAATGTTAAATGGATCATATAGATATGAATTATGTTTGTGAATTGGTGCAAAATGATGTATGTTTGATAAAGGATTAGTTAGTTGATTTGTATATGTGTTTTGGTATGTTTTGATTGAGTAAAACATGAGTTATAAGCATGTTGGTTGTTAGTATTGAAAATGGTATGAATTAGCCTAGATTGTGCCTAAATTTAGATGTTCATTTATGCTTTGAATTGGTGCCATTTGGGTTGTGTAGGCACATACAAATTTGGGTGGCAAATTGGCTTGGTAAATAGCCTATTTTTGTCCATACGAGTAGAGCCACGGGTGTGTATCTCAATTGTTTGTGACACACAGTTATGCTACACGGCCGTGTGTCCTCTGGTGTTGATTTTGAAATTAAGTCAATGTGCTCCACACGGCCTCACACACGTGCGTGTGACTTAGCCATGTGGCATAAGTTAGTATACCCTATAGGTTTGGCACGACCTAGTACACGACTTGGTACACGAGCGTGTGTGGCCATTTTTAGGGCACATGGGCTAGCCACACGGGCGTGTGTGTTGGCCATGTGAACGAAGTTAGGGAGTTACACAAGGTCAGACATGGGCTGGATATAGCCATGTGCTTCCATTTCGAATGTCCACACGGCCTGTGACACGGGCGCGTCTGGTGGCAGTGTGAGACACACGGCCTGGCCACACAGGCGTGTGTCCCCTATTTTGAGAAAAAATTCAAAGTTCGTGAAAGTTTCTTAAGTTATCAGTTTAGTCTTGAATCACTTCCAAATCATGTTTAGGGCCTCGTAGGCTCGTTTTAGGGAAAAATTATTTGAGATTGAATAATGATTATATGAAATGGGTAAATGTATGATAAAAATATATATAAATGTGTTGTAAGTCTGGTAACACTTTGTAACCCTATTCCGGTGTTGAATACGGATGAGGGGTGTTACATTATTGGTATCAGAGATATGGTTTAGTCGATTCTAGGACTAACGTAGTGTATGTGAGAGTCTAGCTATACATGCTATATATAAACTGTGATAGTGTGATGACTCCTGAAAATTTAAACTGTGCCTCCATATAGTAAATGGATCCCAATCGAGCTATAGCTGATGAGGTTGAAAGTAATACGCCAGCTCCCACTCAAGGGGCAGCACCGTCTGATTCTAGACTTGTATCGGGCAGCCAGAGAGGAGAGGCTAAAGAAGCCTTCTTCCAAATGATGAACAAGTGGTTCACATAATATATTTGAATGAACCTGGCTGCTCAACAACCTCCACCCCCTCCTAATCCCCAACCGATTCCCGTAGCTCCTCAAGATGTTAAGCTTTTAAGATTGAATAAGCCTCCAGTTGATAAGATTCGTAAACACGGGGCTAAAGAGTTCAGAGCTAATGTTGACGATGATCCTGAGAGAGTCGAGTTTTAGCTTGAAAACACTATCAGAGTATTTGATGAGCTTTCTTGCATACCGGCTAAGTGTTTAAAATGTGCTATATCACTTCTGAGGGACACCGCATACTAGTGGTGGAATAAATTAGTATCAGTAGTGCCAAGGGAGAGAGTCACCTGGGAGTTCTTTCAGACCGAATTCTGGAAAAAATACATTGGTCAATGATTTTTGGATCAAAAGCACAAAGAGATTTTAGAATTGAAGCAAGGCCGTATGATTGTAACCGAGTATGAGAGAGAATTTGTGCGGTTAAGTAAATATGCTCGAGAGTATGTGTCTACTGAAGAGATTATGTGCAAGCAATTTGTTGACGGGTTGAATGAAGATGTTGAACTTCTGGTCGGATTCTAGATTTGAACAAATTTGTTGTATTGGTTGATAGGGCTTGTAAAGCCAAAAATTTTAGCCGAGAAAAGAGGAAAGCTGATTTAGAGGCTAGAGATTCGAGAAAAAGACCGATGAATAAACCTTATCATTTTTCATCAAAGAAATCCTGAGATTCGTATAGTCAATAAAATGCATCAGTGGGATATTAGAATAGAGATCGTGGAAATCAACATATGAATCCTAAACTCAAGCAACATCTGTCTCGAGCGTTGGCAGTGTGAAAAAAAAACAAACCCAAGTGTCAACAATGTGGGAGAAGAGATTTTGGAGAGTGCTGGAATAAAAGTGTTAAAGCTTGTTTCAAATGTGGCTCGCCAGATCATTTTACCTGAGATTGCCCAGAGTTATCAGATAAAGATAAATTTCAGAACGCAAGACCGATTAATATGACTGCGAGAGGGAGACCACCGAGAAATATAGGGAATGTGTCCAGTGGTAGAGGTGTGACTAGAGATTTAGCTGTGAGATCCAAAGCTAGAGCACCGGCTAGAGCTTATGCTATTCGCATTCGCAAAGAAGTGTCGTCGCCAAATGTTATCACCGATACATTTTCTCTTTATGAAACTAATGTGATTGCTTTAATTGATCATGGATCGACACATTTATATGTTTGTGAAAATTTAGTGTTTAACAAGAAATTGCCTGTTGAGTCTACAGAATTTGCAATTAAAGTATCGAACCCCTTAGGTAAGTATGTTCTAGTTGACAAAGTATGCAAGAACTGTCCTCTAATGACTCAGGGTTACTATTTTCTAGCTAACTTGATGCTTTTGCCATTTGATGAGTTCGATGTGATTTTGGGTATGGATTGGTTGACTCTACATGATGCCGTTGTGAACTATAGATGAAAGATTATAGAATTGAAATGTCAGAATAATGAAATTCTTCGGATAGAATTTGATGAGTTGAGTGGATTGCCTATAGTGATTTCGTCGATGTCGACTCAAAGATATGTGAAAAAAGGTTGTGAAGCTTATCTCGCTTACGTTTTAGATACTAAAATGTCCGAATCAAAAATTGAATCAGTGTTGATAGTATGTGAGATTTCGGATATGTTTCCAGAAGAGTTGCCTGGGTTGCCACCAGTCAGAGAGGTTGAGTTTGCTATTGAGTTAGTACCGGGAACTTCACCGATATCTATATCTCCATATAGAATGGCTCCGAGAGAGTTGAAAGAGTTGAAAGCTCAGTTGCAAGAATTAACAGATAGTGGTTTTGCACGACTGAGTTTTTCGGCCTGGGGTGCGCCTGTATTGTTCGTAAAGAAGAAAGATGGGTCAATAAGAATGTGTATTGACTATCGTCAACTCAACAAGGTCACGATAAAGAACAAGTATCCATTACCGAGAATAAATGATTTGTTTGATCAGTTAAAAGGTGCAACAGTGTTTTCAAAGATTGATTTGAGATCTGGTTATTATCAACTGCGAGTTAAAGCCTCAGATGTTCCAAAAACTGCATTCAGAACGAGGTATGGACATTATGAATTTCTTTTATGCCTTTTGGATTAACTAATGCTCCTACCATTTTTATGGATTTGATGAATCAGATCTTTAGACTGTATTTAGACATATTTATTATTGTGTTCATTGATGACATTTTGATCTATTCTCGAGATGAGTCTGAGCATGTCGAGCACTTGAGGATTGTGTTGCAAACCTTGAGAGATAAGCAACTGTATGTTAAATTTAGTAAGTGTTAGTTTTGGCTCCGGGAAGTTGAATTTTTGGGCCATATTGTTTCAGCAGATGGTATTCGAGTTAATTCGAGCAAGATTTCTGCAGTTATTGATTGGAAACCACCTAGAATTGTATCTGAGTTCAGAAGCTTTTTGGGATTTGCTGGTTACTATCGACGCTTTGTAAAAGGGTTCTTAATGATTGCTATACCAATGACCAGACTGCTACAAAAAGATGTAAAGTTTGAATGGTCCGAGAAATGTCAACAAAGTTTTGATCAATTGAAAGCATTGTTAACTGAAGCACTAGTGTTGGTTCAACCTGAATCGAGTAAAGAATTTGTGATTTACGATGCGTCATTTAACGGTTTAGGTTGTGTATTGATGCAAGAGGGAAAAGTTGTAGCTTATGCCTCCAGACAGTTGAAACTGCATGAAAACAATTATCTGACGCACGATTTAGAATTGGCAGCTATAGTTTTTGCGTTGAAAATTTGACGACATCATTTGTACGGTGAAAAATGTCACATCTTTACCGATCATAAAAACTTAAAGTATATAATGACTCAGAAAGATCTAAATTTAAGACAACGGAGATGGCTCGAGCTAAAAGAATGCAATGTTAGTCGACTAATGATTCAGAGTACCAAATCAAATCCGATAATTGTTTGATGTTCCGAGATCGAATCTGCAAACCGAAAAATCCAGAGTTAATTTGGAAAATTTTGCCTGAAAAGCATAGTGGATGCCTATCTATTCACCCCGGGAGTATTAAAATGTATAATGATTTGAAACAACTTTATTGGTGGTCGGGTATGAAACGAGACATTTCTAAATTTGTAGCGAGATGTTTAGCGTGTCAACAAGTTAAAGCTGAACATCAAGTGCCATCGGGTTTGCTTTAGTCTCTGATGATACCAGAGTGGAAATGGGATAGAGTTACGATGGATTTTGTATTAGGATTACCCCTATCTCCGAAGAAAACAGATGCAATTTGGGTTGTCATTGATCGACTGACGAAATTCACACATTTCATTCCGGTACGTACTGACTATTTGCTTGAACGACTAGCTGATTTCTATATTGCTGAAATTGTTAGATTGCACAGGGTACCAATTTCGATTTTTCGGATAGAGATCAGAGGTTTACATCGCGATATTGGAAGAGGTTGCAAGACGTTTTGGGTACGAAGTTGAATTTTAGTAACGCAAACTGACAGACAGTCTGAACGAATAGTTTAGATCCTTGAAGATATGCTCTGATGTTGTGTTTTAAAGTTCAAAGGAAACTAGGAGAAATACTTATCGTTGGTTGAATTTGCATATAATAACAGCTTTCAATCGAGTATAAAGATGGCACCGTATGAAGCATTGTATGGTCGCAAATTTCGAACTCCATTGTACTGGACCGAGCTTAGTGAGAAACAGATTTACGTGGTTTATTTGGTTAGATAAATCAAAGAGAAATTGAAAGTAATTTGCAATTGTTTGAAAACAGCTTCAGATCATCAGAAATCGTACGCGGATTTGAAACGAACATATATTGAATTTCAGATCGGTGACAAAGTTTTTTTAAAAGTATCTCCGTGGAAGAAAAAATATAGGCAAATTGAGTTCGCGTTTCATCGGGTCGTATGAGATTATTGAAAGAATAGGGCCAGTGGCATATCGATTAGCTTTACCGACTGAGTTGGAGAAAATCCACAATGTGTTTCATGTGTTGATGTTGCATCGATATAGATCAGATCTATTGTATGTAATTTCTCCGTCTGAGATTGAAATTCAACCCAATATGACATATAACGAAGAATCGATCAGGATTCTAGCTCGAGAGATTAAAGAATTGAGAAATAAAAGAATAGATTTGGTAAAGGTTTTGTGGCAACTACACGGTGTCGAAGAGGCCATGTGGGAGCCCGAGGAAGCTATGAGAAAATAGTACCCCAACATATTCATTGGTAAGAATTTTGGGGACGAAAATCCCTAAGAGGGGAGAGTTGTAACAGCCTATTTTTAGTCAAATCAGAACAGTGGTTTCGAGACCACAAATCCGAGGTCAAAATATTTATTCGATTATTATTTCAGTGTTTACAGCATGATTGAGTGCTTGTGTGAAAATTTCGTTAAGAAATTTTATCGTTTGAATGGTAATTTGATAAAAATGACTAAATCGCGTAAAGTGCAAAAGTGATATTCTATTAGCTAAAGGTGTATAATAGCTATGAAATTTTAATTTAGAGGTCCTTATGTTGTAATTTGATCATTTTAAACATGAGTGGACTTATATGGACACCTTAATAGGTGTTGAAATGGTTTATTAATAAGGTTATTTAGGTAATTTGGAAATTAAAGGTTAATTATAATAAAAAAAATTTGTATCATCTTCTATTATCCTTCATCCACCAAAAATTAACCTAAGGAAGCCATTAACAAAGCTTCAAGCTTTTGGCCTTGTCTTTTTGAGCATGTAAGTCCATTTTTTTTTATTTTTAATGATTTATATGTTTTTGAGATCGCTGCAACTAGTATTAGCTAGCCTAGGGACTATTTTGCAAGACTTTTAAAGTTTTTAATGATGCCATTGATGAATACATGTGTATTTTGAAGTTTCTTGATAGATTATAATTGCTTGTTGATAGGTATACAAGTTGTGTTAAGTGATTTTTAGTGAAAATGCAAACTAGGGATTAAATTGAGAAATGTTGAAACTTTATGGTTGAAATGTGAAATAAATGAAAAATATGGGCTGCTAGGGGTATAATGGTAATTCGGCTAAGCATGGGTGTTTTGAAATTTGCATCAATTTGTGATTATGTGTAATAAGGACTAAATTGTAAAAATATGAAAGTTTAGGAGCTAATGTGTAAAATAGCTCAAATGTGTATTTTGGATTGAATTAAATAAGTAGATGACTAAATGAGTTGAATTTGATATTATATAGATCAAGAAAAATGAAATTTGGAATTGGATCGGGGAAAAAATAAAGTACTCGACTAATTGACTCATTTCGTCGTTTCCACATTCGAGGTAAGTTCGTATGTGATAAATTTCAATATAAATGTATTTCATATGCTTTGATATTGCATAAATTGTGAATATGAGGCTATGGATATGAACAATAGTGATTCGATGACGATTCGACATTCGAAATCCCAATTGAACCTTAGGAATAGTTTATGATGCTAGTGACATATCATTAGGGGATACGTTGAGTTGGCTTCGGGCCATGATATAGCACTTCGGGTACAAGTTATACCGATTTGGCTCTGAGCTATGCATATGGGTTGATTTGGCTTCAGGCCATGATATCAATACTTCGGAGATAAGTTACCTTGATTTGGCTACTTATCGTGTGAGACCCTTGAGTATCCGACTTCTATTCTGAATGGTTCAATGGGTAAATGAAAGATGAGAATGTGTATGAGATTAGTATGAGATGGTGCAGGTATGTGCATAAACCATATTAACTTTGAATCAAAGAAATGGTGAAGAAAATATATAGTTTTGTGAATGAGTAATTGAGAGGTTTGTTAGTTTATGTGAATTCTTATACTTACGATCAATTGTTGAATTATGTGTTTATGATTATATCGAATTTATGTCATACGATCTTAAATTCAAAGCTAGCTCAGATTTGAGAATGTTCAAAGATCGCTTCACACTATCCACCTATCATTTTGGTACCTATAAACTTTGGTATTTTGAGTCATTTTTAATATGGTTGATAATGATTTTGGTTATAAATTGTTAATGAATTTGGCCATATGAATTGGCATAGTAAATGTTTATGTTTGGTTTGTAAATATAGCTATTAGACTTGGCTTAATTTGGTGGATTTTGGTTATGTGCATTTATGTGTATATATGGTTGTTATGGTGAGCTCATGAATGGATATGTGAATAGATTATATTATGAGGCTTGTGTATATTGATATGGTAAATGTTAAATGGATGATATAGATATGAATTGTGCTTGTGAATTGGCGCAAAATGATGTATGTTTGTTAAAGGCTTAGTTAATTGATTTGTATATGTGTTTTGGTATGTTTTGATTGAGTAAAACATAAGTTATAAGCATGTTGGTTATTTGTATTGGAAATAGTATGAATTAGCCTTGATTGTGGCTAAATTTTGATGTTCATTTATGCTTTGAATTGGTGCCATTTGGGTTGTGCAGGTACATGCAAATTTGGGTGGCAAATTGGCTTGGTAAATAGCATATTTTTGTCCACACAGGTAGAGACACTGGCATGTGTCTCACCCGCGTGTGACACACCGTTATGCTACACGGCCGTGTGTCAGTATGCTCCACACGGCCACACACACGGGTGTGTGACTTGGTCGTGTGGCATAAGTTAGTAGACCCTACAGGTTTGGCATGGCCTAACATACAACCTGGTACACGGGTGTGTGTGGCCATTTTTAGGGCACACGGGCTAGCTATAGGGGCCTGTATGTTGGCCGTGTCACCCATGTCAGAGATTTACATGGGGTCGGATAGGGGCTGAGACACGGCCATGTGCTCCCATTTCAAATGTCCACACGGCCTGTGACATGGACGTGTCTGGTGGCCGTGTGAGACACACGGCCTAGCCACACGGGCGAGTGTCCCTTATTTTGAGAAAATTTTTCAAAGTTTGTGAAAGTTTCTAAAGTAACCGGTTTAGTCCTGAACCACTCCCAAAGCATGTTTAGGGTATCGTAGGCTCGTATTAGGGACAAATTGTTTGAGATTGAATAATGATTATATGAAATGGGTAAATGTATGATAAAAGTATGTATAAATGTGTTGTAAGTTCGGTAATGCTCTGTAACCCTATTTCGGCGTTGAATACGGGTGATGGGTGTTACATTCAAGCTTTCACATTTAATGACTAACCATTGGGTCAATTCCCTATTTTTGATATATTTCTAATTTTATGGTGCTAAATTTGAGATGTTACAGCTTTACCACTTTAAAAAAAATTCCGTCCTTGAAATTACATGTTTCGAAGTGATGAGGATACTAAAGCCGAATTGAGTCCTCCGGCTCCTAGGTGGCCTTCTCAATGTTATGATTTCTCCACAGTACTTTAAGTAATGGAATTTGCTTTTGTCTCAGCACTTTGGTGTCACGTTCTAATATTCGAACCGGTTCCTCCTCAAAATCATAAATCTAGTCTAAACTCAATCTCCTCATCTGGAACAATATTCGAGGAATCTAATTGATACTGTCTTAACATCAAGACAGGAAACACATCGTGAATACTATCTAACTTAGGTGGAAACTCGAGTCGATAAGCCGTAGGACCAACCCTTTTAAGCACTTGATAGGGACCAATGAATCTAGGGCTTAACTTGCCCTTTTGACCAAATCTCAAAACTTTCTTCCATTAAGAGACTTTAAGGAAAACAAAATCCCTCACATTGAACTCTGTAATAGCCCGTTTTCAGTGAAATCAGAATAATGGTTTTTGGACCACAAATCTGAGGTCAAAAAATTTATTTTATTATTATTTTATGATTTATAGTATGATAGTATTACCGTATAAAATTTCTTAGCGAAATTATACCGTTTACATGCTAAATTTGATAAAAAGGACTAAATCGTGTAAAGTGTAGAAGTTGGGTTCTAATTGCTAAAGGTGTCTAATAGCTATAGAACTTTAAAGTGGAGATCTTTATATGGTAATTAGACCATTAGTGATGTTAGTGGATGTACATGGCTTGGTATTATTGAAATTATGAATAATTTTAAAGGATATTTTGGTAATTAGTAAATAAAGTTAATATTAAATAAAAACAAATTGAACTTCATCTTCTTTAATTCTTCTCAACTGAATTTAGAGTAAAAGAAAAGCCATTGAAGGGCTTTTGATTTCGGCAACTTCTCCTTGTCTATTCATTATGTATTTTTGACCTGTTTTTAATAATTTCTATATTTCTGGGATAGTTCTAGATTAATCTAGTTGGCCCGGTGACTAATTTGTTAAAATGTTAATGTATTAGGGTTTTTCAATTGATAAGCGTGCTTGATTTTTGAGGTGTGATGAAAGAAAATGAATGTTGTTAGACAAACAACTTTTGTAAAGGAATTTTTAGTAAAATTGTCAAATAAAATTAAATTGAAAAAAGTGATAAATTGTGTGGTAAAATTGTGAAGTTTTGAAATATGTGGGCTGTTATAAGCATGTATTAGTTCGGCTAGGCTTGGGTAGGGATAAAATTGAATGAATTTCTTTTTTTGAGCCTAGGTACTAAATTGCAAAGAATTAAAAGTATAGGGGGAAATGGTAATTTTGCCAAAAATATGTGTTGGACTAAATTGAATATGAATTATATTGAATTGAGTTAAATTTATCTGTATAGATCCAATTAGACCTCATACAGAGTTAGATCAAGGCAAAGGGAAAATATCAGATTATTCGCCTTCGTATCTACGTAAACTAGTCGAGGCAAGTTTCTGTAATTAAATTATGTAATTATATGATTTGATTGAATTAGATGTATGTTATCTGCATTATCATCATATATGAGTACAAATCGCATATCCAACAATGTACGACGATTACCGAGCCCCATTTGAACCTTAAGAATTCGTAGGATATAAAAAGACATGTCATTAGGTTACCAATTTTAGCTCTTATGAGCTTACCGATACTCAGCCTTTATGAGCTTACAATTATTCACCTCGAAGGACCTTATCGTTACTCAACTCAAAGGAGCTAACCGTTTATAGCTCGTACATGTACATGAATTGACAGATTATAGTTTCGTACACCTCGTATGTACTACCCGCGTATCCAACGATATTCTAAGTGGTTCAATGGGCATTGTTCTGTTACGAGATTAGATGAGTTCAATACGAAATACCAAAAATATTTACATGAGATATATGAAAATGATTTATACATGATATATATATAGATACATGATTTGGAAATTATATGTCTATGAAAGTTGATTATTGTTGAGCTCATACATGTTTTTGGATATTTATATGAATTACATGACTGACATGGTTGATGAGGATATGTGTCTAGGCTTTTGGCCAAATTAAGTTTGGATATGCTTTGTGTGCTTACCTTAAATGTGACTAAATGGTAAGTTAATTTCTTTGTTATACAAACTTACTAAGCTTAAATGCTTACTTTCTGTTATTTTCCATGTCTTATAGTGATTCGGAAGCTCGTTTGGGCTAGAAGCTTGTCAGAGCTATATCACACTATCCATCGGCTCTTTTGGTACTTTTGGTTATTTAATTTCGGTTATAATGGCATGTATAGGTTAATTTGGCCAATGTTGGCATATAAGTGTTTTGTTATAAGGCTTGTGTTTGGTATATTTTGATGTGTATATATATGTGACCTTATCATATTTGATGTGTGTTTGATATGGCAGAATGATGGAAAGTAAAATGTGGTTGAATATGCATATAAGATATGCTATATACCTTGGTGTGATTTAGTGCTTTGTTATGGAAAACTTATAGGTATATTGAAGTTAGTTAGAATGGTATATTTGGTACCAAATGGTTGAACTTGTGATTTGACCTATATGATAGGTTTTGGTACAATTATGCATATATATATTTGATCATTTACGTAAGTTTGGATACATGGTTGACATATTTTTAAATTTTCATTTGAGGTGCCTAAGGGCATATTGGTTGTATGTGATTATAATACATGTTTAAAGTTTGCTTATGTTTGTTTTGGGATGATTGATTATAGCTAGCATTTATGTGCATTTTTGGAAGTAGGTTGATGTCATTTTTGGGTGAGAAATATGGCTTGGAAAATGACCTATTTTCATTACATGAGCACAGATACGGGATGGTACACCACCGTGTATCCATATGTCAAATGGTCACATAGCCTAAGACAAGGGCATGTCTTTTGGTCGTGTGAGTCACACGACCTGGCTACACGGCCGTGTGACCTCTGCAGTTTTAAAAATTTTATAAGTTTTTGAAAAGTTCTCTGAACTTTTTATTTAGCCCCGGTTTACTTCTAAGGTGTATTTTGGGCCTCGAGGGCATGTATTAGAGACAATATGCATAATTATGTCTGGTTTCTAACATGAATGCTATATGTTATGAAATGTTTGAATTTTTCTGTCCGTTTAAATTGTAAACTTCGGTAATACTCTGTAACCCTATTCTGGCGACGGATTCAAGTTAGGGGTGTTACATTTATTGGTATCAGAACTATGGTTTAGTTGATTCTCGGACTGAACGTAGCGTATACGAGTCTAACTAGACATGCTATTATATTGTAATAGTCCGGTTTAGACCCTAGTCAGAATAGTGGTTTCGGGACCACAAATCTGAGTTAAAAAAATATTTTAATATTATTTTCCATGCTTATTATATGTGAATTAGTATGTTTGAAAATTCTGTACGAAAATTTGATCGTTTGTGTGCTTAATTTGATAAAAGGACCTAATCGCGTAAAATGTAAAAGTTGTTTTCATATGTTAAAAGTGTCTATTTGCTATTTCTTTTGAAATGAGAGGTCCTTATGTTGTTATTATGCCATTGATAAGGTTAATGGACATAAATGACCATCCATTATGTGTTTATTTTAATGTTTAAACAAAGGTTAAATAAGTAAATGATGAAATAAATCTATTATAATTAAAATAAAGTATGAAATTAGGCCATTTTATGTTGTGTTTTCCGAAAATCAAAGGAAATAGAAAAGATAAAAGCTTGCTAGGGTTCGGTTAAGATTTTCTTGATTGAGGTATGTGTTTCGATCGATTTTGGACAATTTCTACGTTTTTGTGATCGTGGCTTAGTAATCTATCAAGCCCATGTCTCAATTTCTGATTTTGTTGATGATTTTGAGTTATGCCATTGTTGATAATGTGAGCTTTATGAAGTTTGATGGTAGTAAATGAAAGATATGTGTTAGATTACTAAGTTTTGTCTTTGAATTTTTGATGAATTTGGGTAATTTGGACTAAATTGTAAAAATGAGATTATGAGGGACTAAAATATGAAATAAATGAAATTTATGGGCTTATATGAATATTATGAGAATTCAGCTTAACATGGGTATATAGAAATTTTGCGTATTTTGTGATTTTGTGAATTAAGGACTAAAGTGTCAAAATGTGAAAATATGAGGGCTAATTTGTAAAATTCCCTAAATATGTGTTTTTGGATTTAATTGCATGATTTGGTGAATAATAAGGTTAAATTTGAATGTGTTTAGATCAAGAACCAAAGAAAACGAAATTAGATCTGGGGAAAACGAAAGTCGTTGAATAGTTGCTCGTTTCTGTTCATTTCTGTACGAAGTAAGTCGATATACATATAAATTTGTTTTGAATTGAATTATTATTGTTTATATGCTTTTGAATAATGATAAATGATTATATGAGTTGAGTATGAGATATCTGAGAAAGTATCGACAAAGTATCGACGTCTGAGAATATATACGTTGAGTATGAGCTCAGTTTAGTCCCGACCCCTTTCTAATGCATGCTTAAGGTCTCGATGACCTATATAAGGGACTCTATGGTAATATTTGTCTATGATTGTGGATGATGTATACAAATTATTTTTAAAATGTTCCGATTTGTTTGGTAACGCCTTTAACCCTAGTCCGACGACGGATACGGGTTAGGGGTGTTACATATATAACCTATGATAGTGTGATATCTTCTGACCATTTTAAAACATGTTTTTATATAGCAATGACATCCAACAGAGCTGATTCTGATGAAGTAGAAAGTAACGCTCAAGCCTCCATTCACAGAGTAGCTTCAAGTGGTACAAGGACCATATCTGAGGCCGGATAGGAGAGGTTAAGGAAGCCTTCTTCCAGATGATGAATGACTGGTTCATCGGGTTCGTACGGACAAACCCAACTGCTCGACAACCTCCACCCCCTGCTGTTCCCGTTATTCCTCAAGGTACGAAACCTTTATGCTGTCTACACACAATACCACTATTTCAGAAGAACAAATGCTTTTGCTGCACTCCATTATAAAAGGGAGAAAAATTAATGTCGGGAGGATTATTTTTCAAGAAGTACATAGGTGTGCTGAGAAGAATATGGGTATTTTAAATTTCCCCTCACTTATTATACTGCCCTATGTCAACTACCCAAGTCCCTCTTAATGGGGAGATGATATCACCCCTTACAAGGGTAAGCTGACTAGGACCAACTTTGCCAATATCCAAGGCACTGATGCTACTAGGGCAACTCAACATAGCCATGCCACTGCCTCCTCTGCTGTATGTACTTCCAGGATAACCCCTCTAGTTTCTCGTAGCTCTCTTCTAACAGCCCGTTTTTAGTGAAATCAGAACAGTGGTTTTGGGACCACAAATTTAAAGTTGAAATTTTTATTTTATTACTTTTTTATGGTCTATAGCATGATACTATTACCGTATAAAAATTTTGTTAAGAAATTTTACCGTTTACATGCTCAATTTGATAAAAAGGACTAAATCGCGTTTTAGTCCAAAAGGATTATTTTCCAAAAGTTGAGTTCTAATACCTAAAGGTGTTAAATAGCTATAGAACTTTAAAGTGGAGGTCCTTATATAGTAATTAGACCATTATTATGTTAGTGGATGATAATGGCTTGGCAATTTTGAAATTTGACTTAGTTATTAAGGTTAATTTTGGAAATTAGTAAATAAAGATTAAATAAATAAAATAATTAAAGTCTTCCTCTTTTAGTTTCTTCTTCAACCGAATATCAAGCAAAAAGAAGCCATTTTTGCACTTCACATTTGACCAAGCTTGTAAGCTCAATTAGGTAAGCATTTTATCCCTTTTTGATAATTTCTATGTTTCTAGGATCATTTTAGCTTAATCTAGCTAGCCCGGGGACTAATTTGCAAAAATGTTAAATTATTAGGGTTTTTCCATTGATGAGTATGCTTGAGTTTTGATGTTTGATGATAGAAAATGAATGATTGTTGTTAGATAAACAACTTCTGTAAAGGAATTTTTTATGAAATTATCAATTAGGGTTCAAATTGAAAAACATGATAAATTCATGGTATAATTTGTAAAGTTGATAAATATATAGGCTGATATTAGTATGCATAGAAATCGGCCAGGCTCGAGTAAGGATTAAATTGTATGAATTTCATTTTTTTTAGCTTAGGGACTAAATTGTAATGAATTAAAAGTATAGGGAAAATGATAATTTGCCAAAATAACATGTTAGACCAAATTGAATGTGAAATATATTGAATTGGATTAAATTTATTCAAATAGATCCAGTTAGACCTCGTACGGAGTTTGTAACGCGCCCACGCCCGAGACCATCACCGGAGTCGAGCTTGAGGGGTTACCGAACATAATTTATCAATTTAAGAACTTCAAATCATTTGTTTCTACATTCACAGCTTTCTAGCTACTCGCGTTACAGTTACAAGAAAAATCATATCTCGAGTTACGAAACTCGAAATCAAGATCCGTAAATTTTTCCTGAATTTAGACTCATATATCTATTTACTAATTGTTTTTTAGAATTTTTTATTGGGCCAATTAGTACAGTTTATTAATTAAAGTATCCCCTGTTTCAGGGTTCGACTACTCTGACCTCTTTGTATTACGAATCAGATATATTTCTATACAAAATTTCAATGACTATGAGGTTTGTTTCTATTAAAACTAGACTCAATATGGAATCTGTACATATAAATAACAACTTCTAATTATTTTAGTAATATTTATTATGAATTTTTAAAGTCAGAATAGGAGATCTAGAAATCACTCTAGCCCTGTTTCGCAAAAGTTTAAATATCTCATAAAATATAATTTATATTCCTGTTTTGTTCAATCCATATGAAAATAGACTCATTAAGCTTCAATTTCATAACTTACTAATCATTTATTTCCATTTATACTATTTTTAGTGATTTTTCAAATTCATGTCATTGCAGCAGCAATATTCTGTTTTAAGGCAAGTTTCATCTTTCCATGAATTTTTATGAACTAGATAACCTGTTAAACTTCCATGATATCAAACATGATCTAAATTAGCCATCACCATGACTTATCAATATCAAACATTTTCTCAGCCAAACATGGCCATATCATAAAATTATTTACACAAAATAGGTATATTGCTATACATGCCATACTTAAGTAGTTGTACAAGCCACTTACCAAGATAAAAGTCCTTTGGATAGTGTGATCGAACTTTCGACCTGTCCCGATTCCTGAGCCGGCTTGTTCAAAACTACAGTGAATGAAAAGGAAGGAGTAAGCATAAATGCTTAGTAAGTTCATATGTAAATAACAAGTAACATAACAATACAAATATACCAAACAACTTTAGCATGGTACCACCAAAACATATATCACATCTTTAAACATCATTCATCATCTTACCACCTTATCGTTGTTGTATCTATTTTCAACCCGAGGGTTAAGAACATACCTGTCCAAAGTGTCCATTTCACAACACTTACCCAAAACGTCACTTATATCTTAAGTGCTCTTCCATTAAACTAGAAATTTCACCCGTTGAACACATCGGAATATAACTCGAATACATGGATAATTTGCACATAAGTGCCACATATGTAATCAAGAAATCATGTAACCCGCCCCTAAGTGAACTCGGACTCAACTCAATGAGCTCGGGCGTTCGCATCCGTAAATGAACTCGGACTCAACTCAACGAGTTCGGATGCCTAGTTACATCTCACGAACTCGGACTCAACTCAACGAGTTCGGATGCTCGACCATCCTAGTGACATGTCACTTGTATCCTAATCTATTCCTAAGGTTCAAACGGGCATTTTCCCTCGATCTCACATTTGTCGTCTTCCATGGAATATCGGAACCGATACTCGGTAGCAATTCATATTTATCAAGTAGTAAACATGATTTGCATATTACTCAACATTAAACACAAAGCATAATATTTCACGATTAAAAATCAGCGTATCATATAATTAACATCAATAACTTAAAAATAACAATTACGCTACATTATTTACACATGAACTTACCTTGGTACTAAAATATAAAGATTTTGCAATTTAGTCCACAATCTTTTCTTTTC
The DNA here is from genome assembly GCF_007990345.1 of Gossypium hirsutum. Taxonomy (NCBI): domain Eukaryota; kingdom Viridiplantae; phylum Streptophyta; class Magnoliopsida; order Malvales; family Malvaceae; genus Gossypium; species Gossypium hirsutum. Next base: position 35,376,213 of record NC_053429.1, on the reverse strand, counting down.
CTCGATCACGACTTGAATCTCGTTTTTCTTGATCTATAATACCAAATTAATCTTATTTAATACATACATTTATCAAAATAGCATTTAATACGAACTTTAAAAAAATTACACTTTTGCCCCTAAACTTTTACATAATTACACTTTTGCCCCTAGGCTCGGGAATTAAACTTTATTCCTTATTCTTATGTTTTATAACATGCTGATCACTTTTCCCTTCTATGGCAACATCAAATTCTCTCTCTAACATATACTTGTGACTATTAGGTATTTTTGCCGATTAAGCCCTTTTACTCGTTTTCACGAAAAACCGAGTAGCACAAGTTGTCTAACATAATTTAAAACCCCATATTCTATCATAAAACATCAAAATACACAAATTTCACCTATGGGTATTTTTCCAAATATAAACCCTAGGTTGAATTATTGCTAGCATAAGCTTAATCGAGCTTCCGGGATTCCAAAAACGTAAAGAACATTAAAAACGGGGCTTGGAATCACTTACTATGGAGCTTGGAAGCTTGAAACAAACCCTAGCTACGGAGAACCCTTGAAATTTCGGCCTAATGAAGAAGATAGACAAAAATTGGCTTTTAATTTTGTTTTTAATTCATTCTAATAACTAAATGACCAAAATACCCTTACTACTAAACTTTCCAAAAATTCCTTCCATGTCCTAATTTTGTCCATGAACTTAAAATTGGTCAAATTTTTATTTAAGACCTCCTCATTAATATTCAAAAACAATTTCATACTAAAAACTTCTAGAATGCAAGTTTTGCAACTTATTCGATTTAGTCCCTACTTTCAATTTAAGCACTTTAGGCATAGAATTTCATCCCGAAATTTTCACACAATCATGCAATCATATCATAAACATCAAAATCACTGTAAAATAATTATTTCTATCTCGAATTTGTGGTCACGAAACCACTATTCCGATTAAGCCCTAATTCAGGATATTACAGAGTTAGATCGGGGCAAAGAGAAATTGTTGGATTAATCGCCTCCATATCTGTACCACCCCTTACCCGTACCCAAGACTAGGATAGGATACAACGCATTACTGAACACATACACAGTCATTTATGCAAAAACCAAGCCATAAAATTTTCGTCAAAATTAATACTTTTGAAACACATCCATATTGTCCCTTATATGGGCCATCGAGGCCTAAAATATACATTAGGGTGGTTCAGGACTAAACCAAGAACTTTCGATAAACTTTGGACAACTTAGCAATTTTTTTGCTTTGGAGAGTCACACGCACGTGTGTGTTGAACCATGTGGTCACACACGCCCGTGCGGCTTGGGACATGCCCATGTCCCCAGCCCGTGTAACTCTCTATTTGTGACATCAGCAAAACAATTTGAACCACACGGCCAGGCCACACTCCCATGTCCTCAGCCCGTGTAACTCTATTTGTGACATCAGCAAAACAATTTGAACTACACGGCCAGGCTACACGTCCGTGTGCTAGGCCATGTCCTTCATACGGCTAAGACACATGGTCGTGTCTCTGCCCGTGTGGCTAACACTTAGGCTATTTTCCAAGCCTTCATGTTTCCCATAAACCCTTACAACCTTATACACATCAAACTCACAACTCATGGCATCATTTTAGTGATTAAACACTCTTATTAGGTCTCACCCTAATCCGGTAAAATCTTGTCACCCTATCTCTAGGCGTGCAATCAACTCTGCTTAATTATATTAAATCTACTCTTAGACAGGGACTTTTTCTCCTCTGAATAAGCACATCAGTACTTGAATCAATATCCTGGAATATTAAAACAAGAATAATTCATAATTAAGAACAAGTCAAATATTTATCATACAATTCAGATAATAATAACAAGATCCGTCTTAGGTTTCGTTCCCCTTAGGTATTTAGGGGATTTCGTTCATATTTATGAAAGAAAACATCTTAAAAGAATAAAGATAACAAAACATAAAGAAAACCCAAAACTCCTGAAGGAAATTAAAGGGAGATCTTTAGTCTTGACGATAAATCTGGCTTCTAAGATGGATCAATCAGCTTCCCTTGAGTAATTCCTTACCTCCTACTCCATGTGTCCCTTCTAAGTGCCTCCTAAAGTGTTTAAATAGGCTTTAGAGTGCGTAAAAGCCCTCAAGAGTGGCTTTTTTCGAATAGAACTAGACTTGGGCTCGACAGGGACACACCCGTGTGACACGCCCGTGTTCGATTTCTTCAATCTGTGTTCAAGGCTGTTAAATAAACACGGGCGTGTGGTCTACCCGTGTAAGTTGTGTTTCGATTCTACCAAATGAACACGGCTGTGTGGCTTACCTGTGTGAGGAAGTCCAGGCCATGTTGATTTCCCTTGTTGGTCCATTTTCTCCGTTTTCAGCCCGTTTCTTGCTCTTTTTACTCTTCTATGCTCACCTAAGTATAAAATATGAAATTAAAGGATTAGGAACATCAAATTCACCAAATCTAAGGATAATTCATCCAAAAATATGCTAAGCATGAGGTAAAAATATGTATAAATTATGGTTTATCAAATACCCCCACACTTAAGTGTTTGCTTGTCTTTAAGCAAAATTTTCAACTCAAAATCAAAATAAATTCTTCTCAATTTATAATTCTCATCAATAGTATCTCAAAATAATTCATAAGTAATCATACTTTGAAAATTCAACTCGAAGAACATCAAAGTTTCAAGCATTCTAAGTTGAGCATTTTATTACGAAAACATAGGTGTCTCCCCTCATCTAAGTAATCACCTTTAATTCAAAAACATCATAGAGTTTCACATCCTCCGTAAAGATTCACTCAAATCACTCGAGGTGTTTAAGGACAAGAAATTTAGCACTCAACAGTCAATATGAAAAGTTATTACCATAGGCTTGCATGAAAATCAAATCTCCACCACTATATATTAAGATGACACATCAATCAAAAGGTCTTTTAGAGGGTTGTAACGTGGATTTGGTTAGGAGGTGTGGGTACAAGCTGAAAAAGAAGGTTAGAATCGAGATTGAATTGAAAAAATACCTAATTAGAAAAATAACTAGTCATCACTTGAATACAAGTCAGCTGCTTCTCAAAATATGGAATTGAACACTTAAGCTCAAAAACAACGAATTGTAATAATATTTTTTTTAAGAACAAGTAAACTAACATAGGTTAACTATAAAAAATAAAACATAGCTAAGTAATTTATTCAAACCAAATCTCGACAAAAATGGGGATCAACTTAATTGAAGGGATTTCAGCAATAATGGATTATAGGTTAATATTGAGGGTAAATCAATAGATGGTTAGTTACGCTCAAAGGGGTTCACTAAGGGTTAATTATGAAGGTATGCTTTTGTGGAGTGAGTAGGTTAAACCTAAGTGCCTTTATCATCTTGACATATCAAATCAAATAGTGTGGTCTTGACATGCATAGTCAAGCAAGTTCTAGAATAACAAATCAATGCTAACGCACTCATAATAAAAGTGAGCATGAAAGAAATAAAATATGCTCTAAAGGCTCAAGATCTCACAAAAAATTATGGCTTCTTGATGTTAAACCTGTGAATTTCAACTCAAGATAATACCTATACTTGGGGAAACAACCTAAAAAATTTTAATTCTAAAAAAAAATCAACTTATTATGCTTGATTCTCTGATTCCTTTAAAGTTTAAACAGCTAATGCATGAATGCCTATGTTTTAATTTAATACATAAATAAAAATCATAAATTAATCAAAATTCATTCTAATAATGATATGAGAAGATCACATGAGAATAAGACAAAATTCAGGGATTTTTCTGATAATGATATAAATATCCCCCCCACACTTAAGATATCCATTGTCCTCAATGTACAAAGATATATAATAGTGATATAAAGATAATATCAGAAGAGAGAGGGAAAGAAGTGAAACTTCCTGAATGTTGAATAGAATCCTTGAATTGGAGGTATGGAGAATAATCAGCCAAGGCAATGATAAGTTGGGAGGAGGATACTCCAGTGGTTGTAGAGGTTGGGTTCCACAACCACAGTGTCCAGCAAAGAGGTTATCATGGTGGTCGGGCAGGACATGGCAGTCATGGAGAACCTTTTCCACTGGAGTTTCGAGATCTTAAGTGATGGTGAGCTTTGGAGCTCTTTATAACTGTGATAACATCAAGAACTCTTTAGGAAATATAGAGAATCATAATTACTCGTAATGAAATAGCTGAAACTATAAATTGTTTAATAAAAATTATAAAAACTAAAAATGAAATAGTATGCAACGAAAATAAAATAAAAAGTACTTAAAGAAGATAAATGTAGATAAATTTGAAAATAAAAATAAAAAATAAAAAGTCTTTAAACATCGTCATCGCCGGATGGTTCACGATGTGGTGGTGGCGATGAGATGTGAAGGTGCTGACAAATCTGATGTAGAGTAGCATCAATGTGATCAAAATGCTGAAAACACTATTGGTCAAATTGAGTAAGGCACTCAGAGATGTCAGAGTATGAAATCGCCGTATGAACTGGACGATGGATGGGTGGTGGCTGAGACGGTGGGTCCTCATGATGTGGAGGGACATCATCAGTAATGTCCTTTGGGTCCTCCTCGGTGGACTGGACGAGGCGGTACTGAGGAGGGTAGGTTCCACATCGTTTCTCGATCATCCTCATATTTAGCATACTCGAGATACCCTGTGGGGACATCTGGTCGATGAGGGTGAGGGAGGATGATTGTGCTGCTGTGTTGAGGAGCCCGAAGTATCGTGCCAGTCTAGTCACATAAGGGCCAATGGAGATGATTCCTCTCCTATGCCGCTCCGTCTGATGGCAAATGGTGAGGGCAATGAAATAGGCAAGGTCAACGACGTGCCTGTTTGCCATGCTCCACAAGAAATAGGCGTCGTGAGTGGTGGACAACGTCAGTGCTCTCTCATCGTCCTATTAGAGTGTGGGCCAAGATGGCTTGTAGGTACCGCAGGGATGAGGCGAGGGCTAATGCCTTAGAGCGGCTAGGATCATAGGTGACCAAGTCAGGGACTAAAGCACTCCAACACTTCGAAGAAGAATAGTGTATATGGGGATGGAGGGTATCGAGTTTGTTGTCGTCCATGAACTCCTCTGTGTACAATCCTAGTGTGATTCCAAACTCTGGTACGCTCAACTGGTGAACCAAACCATCGAGGTGGAACTGGACCATTCCAGGATCATCAAACTCTGTCATAACGGTTTAAAAGTGAAAGATCGAACAGAGTTCCAGTGTGAGCTCGAGGTACGTCGACTCGATGATCCCAAAGAAGAGCTCCCATGGATCAGTCAACAGAAGGGCTCTGACGGCGTCAACCAGTTGGACTTGTTCAAGTGCGGCCCAGTCAATACAGCGGCCCACACCTAAGGTTCGGGCCCGAAGTATCTGAAAGAGTTCTTCCTAGGGTCTTAAAGGAAACTGAATAAAAGGGTGCCTAATCTCCGTTGTAGGTCTCGAGGATGACGCTGCTCCTTTCCTGTTCTTTGAAGCGGGGACAGCAGTTTTCTTACCATGATTTGACATGATATCTGCAATGGCAAGATGAAATAAACAATAAAAAATAAAATTACTCCCCAACAATAGCATGGAAAATATGCAATGCATGTTAGAACTAAATAGAGATACTTCATAGGAGTCATGTACTAAAAACAATTATGCTGAAAGATAATCTGATTAGATATTTTAAGTCATTACTACGAATAGGAATATGTGAATAATGCCTAGTGAATGAATGTATATGGGAATGATAATATGGGAAATAGATTGAAGTCCATGGCAACACAAGAATGAATGTACCATAATCGATCAACTAGAATAGCAAGAAACAAAGAGCATAAGCATGGCTATTATTATAACTATGAAGATTAACAGTCAAAATAAAACAAGAAAAATCAAATTAGTAAACAAAATGAAGAGGAAAGAATGAACAAATGCAATAGCTTGGTAAAGAGAGGGGCTTGGGTCGTCGATAGTGATACTGTGATCGGCATACGGGCGTGGTAAGGAGGGCGTGGGGAAGAGTTGCGGCGGCTAGGGTTAGGGAATTTGGGTAAGGGGTGATGAATAGTGAAGGGTTTATATAGATTTTGGGGCACACGGCCGTGCCTTATTTCAGCCCGTTTTTATTGTGATTTTCAAATTTGAGCGCATCTGAAATTCATCCCACGCCCGTGTCCTTTAGATGTGTTGGTGCACACGGCCGTGTCGCAAGGTTGTGTCCTACTTCATTCGCTTTTCTCACACCCGTGTATATAGGCGCACGCCCGTTTTGTTTTATCAATCTTGAGCACAGGTGTTGGACACGGGTGTGTCGCACACCCGTGTTGTTTTCTCAGTTTCAACCATGGCCTCTAGCCATGGGCGTGTCGTACGCCCGTGTTGTTTTGACAGATTCACCCACGGCCACGTCATAAGGCTGTGGCAGCTTATCACGTCCCGTGTTAGGGAAAAATTTTGCCCTATTTTCGCACAGCCGTATCGCACGGTTATATCTCTGCCCGTCGTGTGAGCACGGCATAAGGCACGCCCGTAAGCCTGGCCGTGTTGATTAGAAAACCTGTGTTTCAAGGACTCAGGTAGTGATTAGATGTTAAAAACTAAAATTTTAAAGAAATCAATACTGTTAGTGATAGGGTAGCCTCCCGAGAAGCATTTATTTAGAGTCTATGACTTACCTCTCTTTTGCGTGATCATGGTGGTGCGAGGAGTTTACACTCTTCATCCCTGCTATCAATTTCATCAAAATAAGGTTTTAAACAAGTACTATTTACCTTAAAAGTGCCAAATTTGGGATGAATTACCTCGACTGTACCGTATGGAAAAATGCTGAGTATCGTAAGAGGGATTGCTCCATTAGGTTCAAAGGTGGAAATCTGAGGGTCTGCTGCATCTAATAGTACTTTCTCTCTAACCTTAAGTTGAGTTGGTGAAATATTGAGCTCGTCATGACGTGGTTTTGGTCTATCGTGTGCTCTCGATTTCTGTGTCCGCCATTCATCTAGTTCCTCGACTTGAAACCTTCATTTTTCATAGATTGGTTCTTTGTTGTTATTTGAACAAGGCTCATGTATGCTTTTCGAAAGTATTTCCTGCAATGAAGGTTTCACCACATGATCAGTATTAGTAGTACGATTTATACAATCACCCTCATTCTTTGATGTGTTACTTGAATTACGAGCTTAAAGAGTGATTGTTTCCTCCCCACACGAAGTGTGAGTTCACCTGTGCCAACATCGATTATAGATCTGGCAGTTGCTAAAAAGGGCCTTCCTAAAATTAAAGGCACGCTACTATCCCTTTCTATGTCTAGAACAACAAAATCAATGGGAATATGAATTTGTCAATTTTAACGAGTACATCTTCAATAATACCCCTGGGAAATCTAATTGTTTTGTCTGCGAGCTGAATGCTCATCTTAGTTTGTTTGGGTTTCCCAAGACCTAGTTGTTTAAACATTTTATAAGGCATGACATTGATATTAGCCCTTAAATTAGCCAAAGCATTATTAACATCTAAGCCACCAATTACACAAGGAATCGTAAAACTCCCTAAATCTTTTAATTTGTTGGCCAGCTTATTCTATAGTATGGCTGAGCAAACTGCATTTAACTCCACATGCGACGCCTCATCAACTTCTGCTTATTTATTAAAAGCTCCTTTAAGAATTTGACTGCGTTTGGCATCTGCGAAAGAGCTTCAATAAACGGTAAGTTAATATGTAATTTCTTTAAAAGTTTAAGAAATTTACCAACTTGTTCGTCCGTACGGTCTTTCTTTGTTGCATTGGGGTATGGCACATGAGGTTTGTAATCTTTACTTACCAGTTTTTGTTCACTGTGGTCCATCTCACCTTTACTTTTACTTCCCACAAGTCCTTGCCTCAGTTCTGGTTCAGGTTCGACTAACCCTTCCTCATCTTGAATGGTAATTGCATTGAGTTGCTCCCTTAGGTTAGATTCAATGTTACTCGGCAAGCTACCTTGTGGTCGTTCAGAAATCAATTTGGTGAGTTGGCCTATCTGAGTTTCAAGCCCTTAGATCGACGCTTTTTGATTCTTATGTATTGTTTCAGTATTCTGAAAGTGAGTTTCTGACACCGAGATAAACTTTGTTAGCATCTCCTCAAGGTTTGGCTTCTTTTCCTGTTGGTAAGGTGGTTGTTGAAAACCCGGAGGATGTTATGGCCTTTGATTCCCTTGACCACCCCACAAGAAGTTAGGATGGTTCCTCCAACCTGCATTATATGTGTTACTATATGGGTGAGACCTAGAATTATTACCCATATATTGAACTTGTTCCTCCTCAGTGCTAGGGTTGAAAGGTTGATATTTTGTGTATGCTCCTCCTCCATTTGAATCGCACCTCATCACTGGATGTACCTGAGTAGAACCACACAAACCGTCAATCTTTTAATTTAAGAGTTCTACCCGGTTAGATAGCATAATAACCGAATCGAGGTTGAAAACACCGGCTGCTTTCGTCAGCTTTGTTCTCATGACTTGCCACTGATCGTTATTCAGTGACATCTCTTCAATAAATTCATAAGCCACTTCAGGTGTTTTGTTATTAATAGTCCCACCAACAGCTGCGTTAATCATCTGTCTAGCCTAAGGATTCAGGCCATTGTGAAATGTTTGAACCTGCAACCATAAGGGCAGCCCATGGTAAGGGCATCTTCTCAAGAGGTCCTTGTATCTCTCCCATGCATCATAGAGTGTCTCTAGATCCATCTACACAAAAGAAGTGATGTCATTACTTAACTTAGCCATTTTAGCCGGTGGAAAATATTTAAGTAAAAACTTTTCGGTCATTTGTTCCCAAGTAGTGATTGACCCTCGTGGTAACGAGTTCAACCACTGTTTAGCTTTGTTCCTGAACGAAAAGGGAAACAACCGAAGGCGAATGGCATCACAGAAATGACATTGATTTTAAAAGTGTCGTAAAACTCTAGGAAATTTGCCACATAAGCGTTTGGGTCCTCGTCCTGCAAACCATCAAACTGAACAAACTGTTGGATCATTTGAATTGTGTTAGGTTTGACTTCAAAATTATTTGCAGCAACAGTAGGCCTAACTACACTTGACTCAGTTCCTGTTAAAGTAGGTTTAGCATAATCATACATAGTGCGTGGAGCAGGATTCTAATTTACTGGGTCAACAGCAATCGCATGAGGTAGCGGATTTTCCTGATTTTCAGCCATCTCCTCGGTTGTAGTGTGAATATTGTCCTCTTGCTCTTCCTCTGTGTATGTTAGGCTTCGCCTTATTTCTCTTCGATTTCTGCGAGCTGTGTGATCGATCTCACTATCAAAAAGAAATGGTCCCGACAGGTTTCTTCTAGTCATGCACTATAAAAAACCTACCAGAAGCGAGTAAACGAAAAATTAGAAAATAAAATAAAAATTTAAATTGCAATAAATAAAATGGCTAAAGTAATAAAAATCGAGTGTTCCTAATATCTTAGTTCCCCGACAACGGTGCCAAAAACTTGATATAGTAGTATAGCTTATGGCAAGACCGGATTGTCGAACCCAAACGAACCAAAAGTACTAGTATTAACTTTCTTTTTATTATCTAGCCTAAAAATTAAGGGGTTTGTTTTATCTAAACTAATTACTAAACTAAGAATGCACCGGAAGTAAATTGGGGAAATAACTTTTGGGAAAACTGAATGATTTGGACAATGCCTAAGGGAAAAATCCACCTAGACTTCACTTGTTATTGACTCTGAATCAGACGATTTATTCACTTGACTTGATCCGTAGAAATCCCTAATTTATATTATTATCTCTCTTGAGACTAATAACGTCTAACCTTAAGTTGATTAATTGAAATCTCTTTCTAATTAACTCCCTAGTGCTGCATTAACTTGATCTATGGATTCCCTTATTAGGTTTCACCCTAATCTGGCAAAATCTTGTCACCCTATCTCTAGGCGTGCAATCAACTCCGCTTAGTTATGTTAAATCTACTCTTAGACAGGGACTTTTGCTCCTCTGAATAAGCACATCAGTACTTGAATCAATATCCTGGAATATTAAAACAAGAATAATTCATAATTAAGAAAAAGTCAAATATTTATCATACAATTCAGATAATAATAAAAAGATTCGTCTTAGGTTTCATTCCCCTTAGGTATTTAGGGGATTTAGTTCATATTTATGAAAGAAAACATCTCAAAAGAATAAAGAACAAAACATAAAGAAAATTCAAAACTCTTGAAGAAAATTAAAGGGAGATATTCAGTCTTGACGATGAATCCGGCTTCTGAAATGGATCAATCGGCTTCCCTTGAGTAATTCCTTGCCTCCTACTCCGTGTGTCCCTTCTAAGTGCCTTATTAGGTGTTTAAATAGGCTTTAGAATGCCTAAAAGCCCTCAAGAGTGGCCTTTTCAGAATAGAACTAGACTTTCGCTCGACAGGGACACGCCTGTATGAAACGCCCATGTTCGATTTCTTCAATTCGTAATCAAGGCTGTTAAATAAACACGGGTATGTGGTCTACCCGTGTAAGTCGTGCTTTGATTCTGCCAAATGGACACGGCCGTGTGGCTTACCCGTGTGAGGAAGTCCAGGCCGTGTTGATTTCCTATATTGGTCCATTTTCTCCGTTTTCAGCCCGTTTCTTGCTCTTTTTACTCTCCTATGCTCACCTAAGTATAACAAATGAAATTAAAGGATTAGGAGCATTGAATTCACCAAATCTAAGGATAATTCGTCCAAAAATATGCTAAGCATGAGGTAAAAATATGTATAAATTACAGTTTATCATGCTGCCTCCGATGATATCCAACCCCGAGCCAACCTGACAACACTAAAAGAAATGGAAAGGAGGGAGTAAGCTTTACGCTTAGTAAGCTCGCAGGAAAAATAATAAGCAATGTATTAACATGCTATTTTTCAATTCCTCTCTATTTATTCAAAGTCTAGTTAAGTTGTTTTCTCGAGTCACAGTCACGAAATTATTTATATCAGGAGCTACGGGACTCCAAATTGAGAACCAATAATTTTCCCGGAAACTAGACTCACATATCTTCTTACCATAAAATTTTCATAATTGTTGGTCTAACCAATCAGTACAGTTTATTCTTTAAAGTCACACATGTTTTGCTGTCTGACAGTTCCAACCTCTCTACACTAAAAATTAATTATCTCTTTGTACAAGATTTGGATAGTGTTCCCGTTTATTTCTTTCGAAAATAGACTCATTAATAATTTTAAAAATATAAATTTTAACCCAAAATTATTTTTGTAAAATTTTTAATGATTTTCCCAAATCAAAACAGGGGATTCCGAAATCATTCTGACTTTGTCTCACAAAAATTCAAATATCTCATAATATAAAATTATTTTGCTTACATCGTTTCTTTTATATGAACATAGAGTCAATAAGCTTTTATTTCTTATCTTATTCAACTTCTAATTTGATTTCCACCATTTTTGGTGATTTTTCAAAGTCACACAACTGCTGCTGTCCAAACTATTTTATTACTAAATTTCACTCTTTCATGTTTTCTTTGTAGTAACTTTCATTGTAACACTTACTCCATATCAATCTTACCAATGTTCGATCACATATCGAGCACGTTGCTCATAATTTTACACACACGAACCTTCACTTATTCACCACATAGTCATATTCAATTACACCTAGTCATTTCCCGTTGAACACATCAGAATAATAACGGATGCCCAGTGGCCTGCACATAGTACCACCCTTGTAGTCAAAGCTACCTTCTTCACAAAATGGCCTTCACATAGTACCACACTTGTGACCAAAGCTATCTTTTACACATAGTGACCTGCAATTAGTACCACACATGTGATCGAAGCTATCGGGTACGTATAGTAGCCTGCACTTAGTACTACACATGCAACCTAACAATCTGGTACACGTAATAGCCAGCACTTAGTACTACACACGTGACCTAAAACCATTTTAAACATATAGTAGCTTGCACATAGTACTACACATGTGTTCTTACAATGGATCATTCGTATATTTTCTATTGCGAAGGTCCAATTGGGAAATTCCTCACTTTTCAACATTTTACCAATTCATCCATAATCAATTTCAATTCATAATTTACATCAAGTGATCATTCAATATGCAACCACCTCTCATATAATAACAAAATATTATAACATAAGTAAAAATGATATATTACTTACATACAAACTTACCTTCATTTTCACTCTTTCACAAGTTATCCAACTTAATAAAACATCATGTTATATCAAATTCTCAATATATTCAGCTATTATATAGCAAGCCATCAATGATTGAACCATCAAACATTTCATGTGCTACTAGTCATATATCATTGTTCTCACAAATTTTATATACCATTCTTTCATCACTTTTCAATATATTAAATCATGTCATTCATGCAATAATAATATAGAATTAACAATTCAAATATAGCATTACATTATTATTGACACACGAACTTACCTCGGCACCTAAATAGCAAAAAGGAACCTAATCGTCGATTTTCCATTTTTCACCCGATTTAGGTCCAATCCTCATTTTCCTTAATCTATAATATCACATTTAGTCCAATTATTAGTCACATTATTTAATGTGATCCAAAAATCACATTTTGGAAAAATTACATTTTTGCCCCTAAACTTTATTAAAATTACACTTTTGTCCCTAAGCTTGTAAAGTGATTTTTATTCAATTTTCTCACTCTATAGGCCTAGCTGAACCATTTTCATAACTATACAAAACTACAATTCTCATCAAAACACCCTTTTATACCATTTTTACAACTTTTACAAAATGGTCCTTCCGGACGTTTTCATCGAAAATCGCTTAGTAAAAGTCGTTTATTTAACACCCAACACTCATTTTCTACCATTAGACATCAAAATTCATGCATGTCACACATGGTTTAATTTTTAAAAAAGAACCCTAGCTCAAAACAATGGTAGAAATACATAGATCTTGTTAAGGGGATTGCAAAAACGTAAAAATCATTAAAAATGGGGCTAGAACGGACTTACAATTGAGCTTGGAAGCTTGAAATACCCTAGCATCGTTTTTCCATGCAAGTTTCAGCTAAGAGGTTGAAGATTGACAAAAATTGGCTTTTAATTTTGTTTTTAATTCATTTTAATAACTAAATGACCAAAATGTTCTTAATGAAAAACTTTGGAAACATGCCTAACCATGTCCATTTTTGTCCACCAACTTAACCAATGGTTTAATTATCATATAAGGACCTCCAATTTAAAATTTCATAATAATTGGACACCTCTACCATGTAGAACTCAACTTTTGCACTTTTTACAATTTAGTCCTTTGACTAAATTGAGTGCCCAAACCTCAAAATTTTCAAGCGAAATTTTCACGAAATCATTCCGTGAAATTGTAGACCATAAAAATATAATAAAATTAAAATTTTCCTCATCGGATTTGTGGTCCCGAAACCACTGTTTTGACTAGGCCCAAAATCGGGATGTTACATTTCTTCCCCCTTTAGGGATTTTCGTCCCCGAAAATCTTACCAGAAAAGTGGTTTTGGTTTTTCACTTATTTTCCTCAATCCTATAATTGATGTCAAAGAACTTTCACTCAAGCTGAGCTTTTACTAGCTATCTCTTAAATTCCACATACAAGAATCATGAGTGGTTTTCGCTTGGCAGTGTGATGCTGCCTCCGACGATCTCCAACCCTGAGCCGACCTGACAACACTAAAAGAAATGGAAAGGAGGAAGTAAGCTTTATGCTTAGTAAGCTAGCATGGCATGAAAAATAATAAGCAATGTATTAACATGCTATTTTTCAATTCCTCTCTATTTATTCAAAGTGTAGTTAAGTTGTTTTCTCGAGTCATAGTCACTAAATTATTTATATCCGGAGATACGGGACTTCAAATTGGGAACCAATAATTTTCCCAGAAACTAGACTCACATATATTCTTACCATAAAATTTTCATAATTTTTGGTCTAGCCAATAAGTACAGTTTATTCTTTAAAGTCACCTTTGTTTTGTTGTATGACAGTTCCAACCCCTCTGCACTAAAAATTAATTATCTCTTTGTACAAGATTTGGATAGTGTTCCCGTTTATTTCTTTCGAAAATACTCATTCAGGATTTTAAGAATATAAATTATAACCCATAATTATTTTTGTAAAAGTTTTAATGATTTTCCCAAATCAGAACAAAGGATTCCGAAATCATTCTGACTTTGTCTCACAAAAATTCAAATGTCTCAAAATATGAAATTATTTTGCATTTATTTTATATGAAAATACACTTAATAAGATTTTATTTCATATCTTATTCAACTTCTAATTCGATTTGCACCATTTTTGGTGATTTTTTAAAGTCACACAACTGTTGTTGTCCAAAACTCTTTTATTACTAAATTTCACTCTTTCATGTTTTCTTTGTAGTAACTTTCATTGTAACACTTACTCCATATCAATCTTACCAATGTTCGATCACATATCGAGCAAGTTGCTCATAATTTTACACACACGAACCTTCACTTATTCATCACATAGTCATATTCAATTACACCTAGTTATTTCCTGTTGAACACATCGAAATAATAATGGATGCCCGGTGGCCTGCACATAGAACCACCTTTGTAGTCAAAGCTACCTTCCTCACAAAGTGGCCTCCACTAGTAACACACTTGTGACCAAAGTTATCTTTTACACATAGTGGCCTGCACTTAGTACCATACATGTGATCGAAGCTATCGGGTACGCATAGTAGCCTGCACTTAGTACTACACATGCGACCTAACCATCCGGTACACGTAGTAGCCTACACTTAGTACTATACACGTGACCTAAAACCATTTTAAACACATAGTAGCCTACACATAGTACTACACATGTGTTTTCACAACAGATCATTTGTCTCTTTTCTATTCGGAAGGTCCAACTGGGAAATTCCTCACATTTCAACATTTTACTAATTCATCCATAATCAATTTCAATTCATAATTTACATCAAGTGATCATTCAATATGCAACCACCTCTCATATAATAACAAAATATTATAACATAAGTAAAAACGATATATTATTTACATACAGACTTACCTTCCTGTTCACTCTTTCACAAGTTATCTAACTTAATAAAACATCATGTTATATCAAATTCTCAATATATTCAGCTATTATATAGCAAGCCATCAATGATTAACCCATCAAACATTTCATGTGCTACTAGTCATATATCATTGTTCTCACAAATTTTATGTACCATTCTTTCATCACTTTTCAATATATTAAATCATGTCATTCGTGCAATAATAATATAGAATTATCAATTCAAATATAGCATTGCAATATTATTGACACACGAACTTACCTCGGCACCAAAATAGCAAAAAGGAACCTAACCTTCGATTTTTCATTTTTCACCCGATCTAGGTCCAATCCTCATTTTCCTTGATCTATAATATCACATTTATTCCAATTATTAGTTACATTATTTAATGTGATCCAAAAATCATATTTTGGAAAAATTAAATTTTTGCCCCTAAACTTTGTCAAAATTACACTTTTTCCCCTAGGCTCGTATATTGCTTTTTATTCAATTTTCTCACTCTATAGGCCTAGGAAAACCATTTTCATAACTACAGAAAACTACAATTCTCATCAAAACACTCTTTTATACCATTTTTACAACTTTTAAAAAATGGTCCTTTCGGACGTTTTCATCGAAAATCGCTTAGTAAAAGTCGTCTATTTAACACCGAAACTCATTTTCTACCATTAGACATCAAAATTCATGCATGTTCCACATGGGTCAATTTTTAAACATGAACCCTAGCTCAAATTAATGGTAGAAATAGATAGATCTTGTTACGGGGATTGCAAAACGTAAAAAAATCATTAAAAACAGGGCTAGAACGGACTTATAATCGAGCTTGGAAACTTGAAAAACCCTAGCCATGATTTTTCCATGCAATTTTCGGCTAAGAGGTTGAAGATGGATAAAAATTGGCTTTTAATTTTGATTTTAATTCATTTTAATAACTAAATAACCAAAATGCCCTTAAAGAAAATCTTTGGAAACATGCCTAACCATGTCCATTTTTGTCCACCAACTTAACCAATGGTATAATTACCATATAAGGACCTCCAATTTAAAATTTCATAACAATTGGACACCTCTAGCATGTAGAACTCAACTTTTACACTTTTTATGATTTAGTCCTTTTGACTAAATTGAGTGCCCAAACGTCAAAATTTTCGAACAAAATTTTCACGAAATCATTCCGTGAAATTTTAGTCCATAAAAATATAATAAAAATAAAACTTTTCTTATTGGATTTGTTCTTCTGAAACCACTGTTCCGACTAGGCCTAAAATTGGGATGTTACAATATCTACGTACATTCGTCGAGGTAAGTTCGCTTAATTAAATTGTGTATTTATATGCTTTCATTGAATTATATGTATGTGAATTGTATAATTTCCATGTATAATTACCGATGGCATATCTGACGACGTACAATGACTACCGAGCCCCGTTTGAACCTTAGGAATTCGTAGGATACAAATGATATGTCATTAGGGTTACCGATTTTAGCTCGTGAGAGCTTACCTATTCTCAACTTGTATAAGCTTACTATTACTCAGCTCGTATGAGCTTACTGATTACAACTCGTAAGAGCATACCGATTCAGAACTGTATGAGCATACATGTACAGGAATTGATGGATTACAGTTAAGTACACCTCGTGTGTGCTACCCGAGTATCCAATGATATTCTAAATGGTTCAACGGGCAATATTATGTTACAAGATTATATGAGTTCCATATGAACTACTACAGGTAATTACGTGAAATACATGAAAATGATGTTACATGATATATATTGATATATGAAATGAATGATTCATGTATATGAAATTTAAATATTAGTTGAGTTCATCCATGAATATTGGATATTATATGTGCTTTACATGGCTAACATGTTGGTGATTATGTGTTTAGGATTTTGGCCAATTTGGTTGGGATATGCTATGTTTACTTACCTTAATTGTGATTAAATGGTAAGTTAAATTCTATGTTATACGAACTTACTAAGCTTAGATGCTTACCTTGTTTATTTTCTGTGTTTTATAGTGAATCGAAAGCTCGTTCAGGTTTGAAGCTTATCGGAGCTATATCACACTATCCATTGGCTCCTTCAGTGTAACACTCACACCCGTGCCCTACGTTGGGGCGGAATATGAGGCATTACCTAACTTGAACTCATGCATACAAACATTTTCTTATCACCAAAACATGGTCAAATTAAAAACTTTTCCAATTTTTATTATAAACTCCTTAATAAGAACTTACGAGGCTCAAAACATCCATTGGAACCCATTCACATGGCCTGACACACGCCCATGTCCATGAACAGTGTCCTTCACACGACCATGACACGTCTATGTCTTAGCCCGTGTGCAAAAACTTAGACATTCTGTTTCTGATGTCAGCAATCCTTAAAGGCCACACGGCCAAGGGACACGCCCGTGTACTAGGTCGTGCCCTTCACACGGCTGAGACATAAGGCCGTGTCTCTACCCATGTGTTTACTACCATGCATACTGACTTGAAATTTTTACGTGTAGGGGACACACGGCTGAACAACAAACCCATGGGGTTGACCGTGTGTCACACACGGCCTAGACACATGCCCTTGTGTCTACCCGTGTGGACAAAATAAGGCTATTTACCAAGCCTCTTTGCCACCCTTACATACCCCTATCTACACAAGATCAACCAATATTAATACGAACATAACATGCATAACCAAAACAGCCACAATCATTAGAAATTTGCAACATTGAATTGAATAATAATTGGTGTTAGCCAACATTCATGGTCTATACAAAATGAGTATCATTTTTATCATATGAGCCAACACATTATGGCTAACTAACAAAATAATAAACAAAAGACTCGAGTCCCTATACATGCCAGAAAACAAAACAATTAAACTAGCTATATCAAGGTCTTAAGTGATAGTATGATTGAAGCTTTAAGACGTCACTGGATCCCCGATGCTAGCTTGGCGGCACTATAAGGAAAGAAAAGAAAGGAGGGTAAGCGTGGGAGCTTAGTAAGTACATATATGCAAATAAAGTGTAATTAAAAGAAAATCATATTCGTCAAACGGTAACTTGTCATGATTAAGAGATATAAATCCTTTAACATCTCTAACTCACTCTTCCTTTCATTCATGTATACTTAATGCATCTCGTCCCTTACTCAGGTATTATCCATAAGTTCAGTATACATACCTCATCAAGTTTTCCCCAATTAAATCTTCAATGTTACCCGTTGAACTCTCAGAATACATATGGATACGTGAGGAATTTGCATCTAATTACCGTATAAGAAATCAAGGCTACCTCGTGCTATAAAATGCTCACTTTTGAGCTATTCACGGGTCTTTTTATCAGGTCAGGACCCAGACCCCATAGCTATCATGTAACGTTCGCTCATTGAGTCACTCACGGGTCTGTACACAAAGCCAGTACCCGGACCCACGTTACCTATAACATTCCTCTCATGAACTCAGACTCAACTCATGACTTTAGACCACAGAATTTTTATAACATGCCCCTTTGTGTCCTATGCTATGTCTAAGGTCCAACAGGATTTCATAACTAGCCGAATAGCATTGTACTTGCTCACAATGTACTTTACTCACATAACATGTCATTTATACATTCATGGCAACAAATAGAATTTAGATACATAACAACAATGAGCCAATTACACATGTATATTATCAAAATATTCCAAAGTAAACTTCAATAACACATTATTCACATATGTACTTACCTCAATACAAAATTATGAAGACGAGCTTAATCCTCGTAAACTTTGTTCTTACCCCGATCAAGACCCGAATCACGCTTCTCTTGATCGAAATTAATAAAACTCATTTATTTCATCAGCACATCAATTTAGACACTCAAAATTTCATAATTGGAAAAATGACTATTTTGCCCCTAGACTTTCACAAAATGATCATTTTACCCCTATGCTCGAAAGTCAAATTTTTTATCGAATTTCTCCTTATTATAAGTCTAGTAAAACCCTTTTTACTTTTATAGCAATCCAAAATTTCTTCTATTTCACACATTTATCATTTATTTTACAACTTATGCAAAATAGTCCTTATTAGGGTTTTCATGAGAAATCCCTTCACAAAAGTTGTTTATTACTCATCTAAGACTCATGTTCTTCCACAAAAATTTAGAAAACAACCTAAATTCTCTAATGGGAAAACCCTATACTTTTAACTATTTTGTAAAATAGTCCCCTCATTAGAAAGCTCATGACACAAGGGTCTCAAAAATGTAAAAATCATTAAGAAAACTCATTAAAATCATTTACTTGTAGAGAGACTAAGTGGCTAAAAATCTTGAAGCTCAAAAACCCTCTAATGGCTGCATTTTTCCGTGATGAAGAAGAACAGGAAAAGATGATATCTTTTTTCTCTTTATTTTATTCTTATTTTAGTCAAAATTGGTCACCAACCCACCTAATTTTGACCATTTCTCTTTCTTTTGTCTCCTATGGCCGGCTAGCCTAAGCATTGCGGGTCTAATTGCTCTTTAAAGGCCCCCAATTTAGGTTCTTTAGCTAATTGACACCCTTATCTAACAAAATAGGACTTTTGCACTTTATGCGATTTAGTCCTTTTTTGTAATTAAGCAAGCAATCGCTAAAATTAATTCACCAAAATTTTCATGCACTTATCTAATCTTATTAAAATACATAAAATAATATTTAAAATAATTTCCTTGACCTTGAGTTAGTGGTTTCGAAATCACTTTTCTGACTAGCCCCAAAATGGGCCTGTTACATTTGGTAAATTTGGTTGTTTAATTTTATTTTGGCTAATGTTGGCCTATATGTTTTGTTTTAATTATAACCATTTGAGTTGGCTTGTGTTTTGGTATTTTTTTGGGTATGTGCATAATATGCCATATAAGGTTGATATGTAAATTGACTTCTGGTTGCATGATGAAAGGTAAAATAGTAGTTGATTATACATATGAGGTATGTATTATAAATTGGTGTGATTTGGTGCTATGCTATGGTAAGTATATATGTATTTGATGCTATTGATTATATGTACAATTGGTACCAATTGGTAAGTTTTGGTAAGTGAATTACTTGCTATGCATTGATGCAATTATACACATAAGTTGGCTGATTATTTGGTTACATAGACCACATGGTTGAACATAATTATACTTGTCATTTGATGTGCCTAAGTGCATATTGGCTTTATGTGAATATACCACATGTTGAAATCTTTCTCATGCTTGTTTTGGATGCTTGATTATAGCTAGTGTATGTGTTAATTTTTAGGTGTAGGTTGGTGCCAAATTGGGTGAGAAACGTGGCTTGTAAAATGGCCAATTTTCATCCACATGGGCAGAGAAACGGGCGTGTGTCTCAGCCATGTTTCCCCTGTGTCTTTTCAAGGGTTGCAAGTCAAGCTGTTACACAGCCTGGCACACGGCCTGGTACAAGGGCATGTGAGGATACTTTGAAGAGTACATGGCCCCACACACGGGCATGTGGCTTGGCCTTGTTACCCAAGTCAGTGAGTTACACGAGTAAGGACACATGCTAGACACGGCCATGTGTCCTATTTCAATACCCATACGGCCTAAGACACTAGCGTGCCTCTTGGCCGTTGAGTCACACGGCCGTGTGACCCCTGTAACTTTGAAAATTTATAATGTTTTCTGAAAAATTCTACGAGTTTTTGATTTAGTTTCAATTTTTTTCTAATGCGTATTTAGGTCTTCGGAGGCTCGTTTAAGAGAGAGTATGTATGATTTTAATTGTTTTTTATGAATATTGATAAGTTATGAAATGATCGAAATTCTATTTGTTTGTGCTATAAACTCCAGTAATACTCCTTAACCTTATTTCGACAACTGATATGGGTTAGGTGTGTTACATTTATTGGTATCAAAGCTACTATTTAGTCAGTTCTTAGACTGAACGTAACGTGTACCAGTCTTGCTATAGTGCCATTATATAACTTGTGATAGTGTTATATCTCCTGACCGTTTTAAAACATGTTTTTATATAGCAATGACATCCAACCGAGCTAATTACAATGAAGTTGAGGGCAGCACTCAAGCCTCTATTCAAGGAGTAGCTTTGAGCGTTATGAGGCCCGTATCTGAGGGCCGAGAGGAGAGGCTAAGGAAGCCTTCTTCCAAATGATGAATGAATGGTCCATTGAGTTCGTATGGATGAACCTGGCTGCTAGACAACCTCCACCCCCTCTTGTTTCCTAACCTGTTCCTATGATTCCTCAAGGTATGGAACCAATCTGAGTTAGTTAGCCTCCTGTTGATAAGATTCATAAGTATAGGGCTAAAGAATTCTGAGCTACTGTCGAAGATGATCCGAGAGAGCTAAATTCTAGTTAGAGAATACCATCAGATTTTTTTAATGAACTATCCTATTCACTAGCTTAATGTCTTAAGTGTACAGTATCTCTACTAAAAGATTCGACTTACCAGTGGTGGAATACATTGACTTTTGTAGTGCCAAGAGAGCGGATAACTTGGGAATTCTTTTGAACTGAGTTCCAAAAGAAATATAATATTCAGAGGTTTCTAGATCAAAAATGTAAAGAATTTCTTGAGTTTAAACATGGACGTATGACAATGTCTGAATCTGAATGGGAGTTTGTTCGATTGATAAATATGCTCGAGAGTGCATTCCTACCGAGACTGCAATGTGTAAGCAGTTTGAAGATGGATTAAACGAGGATATAAAACTTTTAGTCGGGATCCTTGAGTTGAAAGAATTCATTATTTTAGTTGACAGAGCACATAAACCCAAGGATCTAAGTAAAGAGAAAAGACACGCTGAATTTGAAGTTAGAGATTCGAGAAAGAGATTGATAGAAAAGTCATACCAATCAGCATCGAAGAAATCTAAGAACATCACTACCATTCTACTATTTCTATAGGATATTCTAGTAGAGACAGAGATACCATATGCTTCAGTCTTAAACCTCAAGCTACATCTGTAGCAAGTGTAGGTAGTGTCAGAAACACTAGACCCCAATGCAAGTACTGTAACAGATCAAATTATGGTGAGTGTCAGATGAAGAATGAAGCGTGTTTTAAATGTGGTTCCTTCGGCCACTATCTTAGAGATTGCCCTGAAAAATCTGAGAAAGAGAAAGTTCAGACTGCGAGACCGAGCAACACAATTGGGAGAGGTAGACCACCTCGTAATCCTGAAAATATGAGTGGTAGCCATGGTGAAATGAAAGACTCTACTGTGAGATCCGAGGCACGAGCACTAGCTAGGGCTTATACTATATGCGCTCTTAAGGATGCTTTGCGCCAGATGTTATTACCGGTACTTTCTCCATTTACGATACTAATGTAACTACTTTGATTGATCCGGGACCAACCTATTTGTATGTGTGTACAAATTTAATGTCTAGTAAGAATTTACCTATTGAGTCCACTGAATTCGTGATTAAAGTATCCAACCTTCTAGGTCAGTATGTGCTAGTTGATAAAGTTTACAAGAATTACTCTTTAATGACTCGGTGTTATAGTTTTCTGATTGATTTGATACTATTACCATTTGATGAATTTGATGTGATTCTGGGTATGGATTGGCTAACTCTGCGTGATGTTGTTGTAAATTGTAGACGAAAGCTTATTATTTTGAAATGTCAAAACGATAAGACGCTTCGTATTGAATTAAATAATCTAAGTGGGTTACCTTTTGTTATATCAACTATGTCGGCACAAAGAAAAGGTTGTAATGCTTATCTTGCTTATGTACTAGAGACTAAAGTGTCTGAATCAAAGCTTGAATCAGTGTTAGTGGTTTGCGAGTATCCCGATGTATTTTCAGAGGAGTTACCTGGATTACCGTCGATCAGAGAGGTTGAGTTTGCTATAGAATTTGTACTAGGGACATTATCGATACGATAGCACCTTACAAAATGGCTCCTACCGAGTTAAAAGAGTTGAAAACACAACTACAAAAGTTGACAGATAGAGGTTTTGCTCAACCTAGTTTTTCACCTTAGGGTGCATCAGTTCTGCTTGTTAAAAAAAGGACGGATCGATGAGGTTGTATATTAACTATCGTCGGCTTAACAAGGTAACAATCAAGAATAAATATCCACCGCCTCGAATTGACAATTTGTTCGATCAGTTGAAAGGCGCCACAATATTCTTGAAAATTGGTCTTCCTTACAATCAACTACGAGTAAACGATTCGGATGTGCCGAAAATTGCATTTAGAACCATGTATGTACACTAGAATTTTTTTCTGATGTCGTTTGGTTTAACTAATGCACTTGCAGTATTTATGGATTTGATGAACATAATCTTTAGACCGTATTTAAATAGGTTTGTTGTGGTATTTATTGATGACATTCTGATTTATTCCCGAGACGAGTCTGAACATGCCAAAAACTTGAGAATTATTCTACAAACTTTATGAGATAAACAATTGTTTGCTAAATTTAGCAAATGTGAGTTCTGGCTCCGAAAAGTTGATTTTCTAAGACATATAGTATCGGTTGAAGGCATCAGAGTAGACCTAAATAAAATTTCAGCAATTGTTGACTGGAAACCACCGAGAAATGTATCTGAAGTTAGAAGTTTTCTAGGATTAACTAGCTATTACCAAAGATTTGTCAAAGAGTTCTTGTAACACCCCATACTCATAACCCACGCCAGAGCGGAATACGAGGCATTACTTAACTCGATCTCATACGCACAAACATTCCCCAAGTCTCCAAAACTTGGGCCCATATTAGAACTCTTTCAATTTCTACTTTAAACTTCTTATTATGGGCCTACGAGCCCTAAATCGACCATTGAAAACTATTCAGGATCAACCCAGGTTCTTAAACCATCTATATAAAATTTGACTTTGAAACAGGGCACACGCCCGTGTGGAAGGGCAACATGCCCGTGGGCCATTTCAACATGGTTTTGTTGATGGCCCATGTGGCTCACACGACCTAAGCAATACAAGGACACTCCCATGTCCTCCACCCGTATGGAATTAATTCTAAATGTACACCTATAGGGGTTTTCACACGCTTGGCACACGCCCATATTCCTGGCCCGTGTCTTTCAGACGGCCATGACATGCCCGTGTCCTAGTCCGGGTGCAAAAACATGGACATTCTGTTCCTGACATCAGCACCCTCAAAATGATACACGGCCACACGCTCATGTGTTAGGCCGTGTCCCTCACACGGCTGAGATACACGGTTGTGTCTTAGCCCGTGTGTTTACTATCATGCATACTGACTTGAAATTTTTAGGTGCAAGGGACACACGGCCGAACCACACGCCCATAGGGCAAACCGTGCGTCACACACGGCCTAGACACACGCCCATGTGTCTACCCGTGTAGAGAATTTAAGGCTATTTACCAAGCCTTTTAGTCACCCTTATTTACACAACCTACTCAATAGCAACCAAAACCAATATAAGGCTATCCCATACAACCAAATCTACCACAATAAATAACATTCCAATTACATTTTACTCATCCATAGTAATAGCATCTTTGCATATATATCAAAATGAATAATAGCCATCGATCAAGACTTAATACAAAATGAAAGGTTCTCAACCCAAGCCAACACATTTGGCCAATTCTCAATGACACAAACAAAGTAAAGTCTAAGCCCTATACATGCCATATTCAAAAAATAAATCAAACTATACCGAAAGCTTTGATTGATAGTGTGATCTATATCTTTGACTTCCGTTGATCTTTGAGCTAGATAGATGGCACTATAAGAAAATGGAAAAGGGGAGGGAGTAAGCATAAAGTTTAGTAAGTTGCACATAAATAAATATTCAACATAACTTTACCATTCATCAACAAGTATCATAACACACAAGTGGCATAAGCAAATCTTACTCATCAGTATTCAATACACCTCATTTAGCATATATTAAGGTCACATTTCATACATACCATATAGGTACCTGTACCACTCACAGCCCGGTTATACTTTTCCTGGTTAACTTTAAATCATACTTTCGCCCGTTGAACCATTTGGATCATTATCTGATACTCATTTAACCTAAAACATGGGGTTAGGTGTCGATGCCATGTCCCAGACATGGTCTTACACAAGCTCTAGCATATCTGTGTCGATTCCATGTCCCAGACATGTCTTACACTCACTTACATCTTGAGGCCGAAGCATGTCCCAAACATGTCTTACACTGGCACTCGTCTCAATACTGATGCCATATCCCAAACATGGTCTTACACTGGCTCTCATAATGTGGCCGATGCATGTCCCAGATATGCCTTACACTAGCTCACACAAGTGACCCAAACATCAAGGCATTAATTTCTGATTTATTTCCTAAGGTTCAATCGAGAATTCTACTATCACTATCATCATCATACTTTCTCAATTCTAAACTCGAACAATTCATGCTATATTAATTTAAATACAATTCAACACATACATAAAGCAATGTAGTTGTATTATTTATATATAACTTACCTCGAATTACAAAATGTGGCGACTAGTCGATTTAGTTGATTTGCTTGGCTTTCCCCCAGTCTAGGTTCGAATTCGGTGTTTCTTGATCTATAATAACAAAATGTACTTATTTAGTCACTTATCAATTTAGGCACTCTACAATACATAATTGGGCAAAATGACCAATTTGCCCCTAGACTTTTACAAAATGACCATTTTACCCCTAAGCTCGAAAATTGATTTTTATCGAATTTCTTCACTTCTTAAGCCTAGTCGAAACCTTTGTACTCTTATAGCAACTCTAATTTCCCACTATTTCACACACTTATCATCTATTTTACAACTTATGCAAAATAGTCCTTTTAAGTGTTTTCATGCTAACACCTTTCACAAAAGTTGGTTATAAGACACCCAAGACTCATTTTCTTCCACAAAAACTCAGAAAACATTACAAATCCTTTCATGGAAAAACTCTAAACTCTTAATCATTTTGCAAAATAGTACCCTCATTTGAAAGCTTATGCTTCAAGGGTTTCCAAAGTACAAAAATATTCAACAAAGGGTTGGAAAATCACTTACTTGTGAAGGCTTAAAGTTGCTGAAATTTTCAAGCTCCAAAACCCTTATTTTTGCTAGAAATTTCGATGGTAGAGAAGAAGATGAGAAGGTGTTATCATCTTTCTCTTATTTTATTTTTATTTTAGTAAAAAATAAGCCACCTAACCTACCAAATTTTGAAAATTTGATCACTCTTGTCTCCTATGGCCAGCCATACCTCTCTAAAGGGTCTAATTGCCTTTTAAAGACCCCCAATTTAGGTTCTCTAGCTATTTGGCACTTTTAGCTATCAAAATAGGACTTTTGCATTTTATGCGATTTAGTCCTTTTTCACAATCGGGCTCACAATGTCACAATTAACAAATAATTTATTCAACTCCGAATTTGTGGTCCTGAGACCACTATTTTGACTAGGCCCTAAATCAGGCTGTTACAGTTCTCAATGATAGCTACACCGATGACGCGACTATTACAAAAAGATGTGAAGTTTGAATGGTCTAAGAAATGTCAACAAAGTTTCAACCAGTTGAATGCACCATTGACAGAAGCATCAGCTCTAGTTCAGCTTGAATCAAGTAAAAAATTTGTGATTTTCAGCGATGCATCTTTAAATGGTTTAGGCTGTGTTTTGATGTAGGAAGGCAAAGTAATAGCTTATGCTTCTAAATAGTTAAAGTTGCATGAAAAGAACTATCTAACACATGACTTAGAGTTGGCAGCTATTGTATTTGCATTAAAATTTTGGCGACACCATTTGTTCGGTGAAAAATTTCACATAGTTACCGATCACAAGAGTTTAAAGTATCTAATGTCCTAGAAAGATCTGAATCTAAGACAGAGCAGATGGCTTGAGTTGTTAAAAGATTATGAGTTGATCATTGATTATCATTCGGGAAAAGAAAACATAGTTGCTGATGCTTTGAGTAGAAAGTCCTTATTTGCTATGCGAGCATGAATACACGACTAATGTTATTTGGTGATGTTTTGATCTTGGCCGAGTTAAAAGCTAAACCAATGTTTAACAGATCTGCGAAGCTCAGAAATGTGATAGTGAGTTGCAAGCTACACAGGTACAATGTGAGTCGACTTCTGATTCAGATTTTCAGATAGGACCCGATGATTGTTTACTGTTCAGAGGTAGAGTTTGTGTAATGAGGAATCTAGAGTTTATATAGAAAATTTTGCATGAAGCTCATTGTGGTAACTTGTCTGTTCATCTAGGAAGCAATAAAATGTACAGGGATTTGAGATAGATGTATGGGTGGCTGGGAATGAAACGCGAGATTTCTAAATTTGTATCTAGATGTTTGATATGTCAGCAAGTATCAGGTACCTACAGGACTGTTATAGCCAATGATGATATCGAAGTGGAAATGGGATAGAGTTACTATAGACTTCATATCAGGTTTACCTCTATTTTCGGGAAATATAGATGCATCTGGGTTATTATCGACTATTTGATGAAGTCTGCACATTTTATTTTGGTACATATAGATTTCTCTCTTGACAGATTGGTTGAGTTATATATTTTTGAGATTGTCATATTACACGGAGTGCCAGTCTCCATTATTTCGGATAGAGATTCTCGGTTTACATCACAACTCTAGAGAAAGTTACAGAAATCTCTCGGTACATGGTTGCATTTTAGCACTGCATTTCACCCTCAGACCGATGGTCAGTCCGAACGTGTGATTCAAATTCTCAAAGATATGCTTCGTTGTTGTGTATTAGAGTTTGAAGGCAACTAGGAGAAATATCTACCGTTAGTCGAATTTACATATAATAACAATTTTCAATCGAGTATAAAATGGCATCGTATGAGGCTTTGTATAGTCGTAAATGTCAAAATCCGTTATATTGGACTGACTTAGTGAGAAAAAGATACATGGGGTTGATTTGATTCGTAAGACTGAAGAAAAAGTGAAAGTAATTCGAGATAGCTTGAAAGCAGCTTCATATCATCAGAAATCATATGCAGATTTGAAATGTAAAGATATATAATTCCAATTCGGCGACAAAGTATTTTTGAAAGTATCGCCTTGGAATAAAGTTCTTCAATTTGGTCGCAAAGGAAAGCCGAGTCTGCGATTTGCCGGGCCGTATGAGATTAATGAAAGAATTGGACCTGTTGCATACGATTAGCTTTACCGTCAGAACTTCAAAGAATTCATAATGGCTTTCATGTGTTTATGTTATGATGGTACCGATCTAACCCTTTGCATATTATCTCCTCGACAAATGTCGAAATTTAGTCTAATATGTCGTACAGTGAAGAACAGATTAGAATTCTGGCATGAGAGGTGAAAAAATTGAAAAATAAAGACATAGCTTTAGTAAAAGTTCTCTGGCAGTGACACGTAATAGAATAAGCCACCTGGGAGCCTGAGGAAGCTATGAGAAAGCAATACTTGAACCTCTTTTCTGGTAAGATTTTCGGGAACGAAAATCCCTTTAAGGGGAAAGTTGTAACAGTCCGTTTTTAATGAAATCAGAACAGTCTTTTTGGGACCACAAATTGGAAGTCAAAAAATTTATTTCATTACTTTTTTATGGTCTACAGCATGATATTATTACCGTATAAAATTTTCGTTAAGAAATTTACCGTTTACATGCTCAATTTGATAAATGGGACTAAATAATGTAAAGAGCAAAATTTGAGTTCTAATAGATAAAGGTATTAAATAGCTATGGAACTTTAAAGTGGAGGTCCTTACATGGTAATTACACCATTAGTATGTTAGTGGATGATAATGGCTTGGCAATTTTGAAATTTGGCTTATTTATTAAGGTTAATTTTGGAAATTAGTAAATAAAGATTAAATAAATAAAACAGTTAAAGTTTCATCTTTTAGTTTCTTCTTCAACCGAATATCAAGAAAAAAGAAGCCATTTTTGCACTTCACAATCGGCCAAGCTTGTAAGCTCAATTAGGTATGCATTTTTGTCCCATTTTTTATAATTTCTATGTTTCCAGGATTGTTGTAACTTAATCTAGCTATCTCAGGGACTAATTTACAAAACTATTAAATTATTAGGGTTTTTCCATTGATGAGTATGCTTGAGTTTTGATGTTTGATCATCAAAAATGAATGGTTGTTGTTAGATAAACAACTTCTATGAAGGAATTTTTTATGAAATTATCAATTAGGGGTTAAATTGAAAAATATGATAAATTCATGGTATAATTTGTAAATTTGTGAAATATATAGGCTGCTATTAGTATGTATAGAAATCGGCAAAATGATAATTATAAAGAATTAAAAGTTTAGAGGCAAAACGATAATTTTTCCAAAATTAAATGTTAAACTAAATTGAATGTGTAATATATTGAATTGGATTAAATTTTTTCATATAGATCTAGTTAGACCACGTACGGAGTTAGATCGGGGCAAAGAGAACGTGTCAGATTAATCGCCTCCGTATCCACGTGCACTCGTCAAGGTAAGTTTTCTTAATTAAATTGTGTATTTTTATGCTTTAATTGAATTATATGTATGTGAATTGTATAATTGCAATGGATAATTACTGATCACATATCCAACGATATACAACGACTACCGAGTCTCGTTTGAACCTTAAGAATTTGTAGGATACAAATGACATGTCATTAGGGTTACCGATTTTAGCTCGTGAGAGCTTGTCGATTCTCAGCTCGTATGAGCTTATCGTTATTCAGCTCGCATGAGTTTACCGTTACTCAGCTCATATGAGCTTACCGATTACAGCTCGTATGAGCATACATGTACAGGAATTGATGGATTACAGTTCAGTACACCTTGTGTGTGCTACCATAGTATCCAACAATATTCTAAATGGTTCAACGGGCAATATTCTGTTACAAGATTATATGAGTTCGATATGAACTACTACAGGTAATTACATGAAATACATGAAAATGGTGTTACATGATATATATTGATATATGAAATGAATGATTCATGTATATGAAATTTGAATATTAGTTGAGTTTATCCATGAATATTGGATATTATATGCATTTTACATGGCTAACATGTTGGTGATTATGTGTTTAGGATTTTGGCCAATTTGGTTGGGATATGCTATGTTTACTACCTTAATTGTGATTAACTGGTAAGTTAACTTCTATGTTATATGACTTACTAAGCTTAAATGCTTACCTTGTTTATTTTTTGTGTTTTATAGTGAATCAGAAGCTCGTTCGGGTTGGAAGCTTGTCGGAGCTATATCACACTATCCATCTGCTCTTTTGGTACATTTTGTTGTTTAATTTTTGTTTTAATGGCATGTATAGGTTATTTTGGCTAATGTTGGCCTATATGTTTTGGTGTGATTATAGCCATTTGAGTTGGCTTGTGTTTTGGTATTTTTTTAGGTATGTGCATAATATGCCTTATAAGGTTGATATGTAAATTGACTTGTGGTTTAATGATGAAAGGTAAAATAGTAGTTGATTATGCATATGACGTATGTATTATAACTTGGTGTGATTTGGTGCCATGTTATGGTAAGCATATATGTATTTGATGCTATTAATTATATGTACAATTGGTACTAATTGGTAAGTTTTGGTAAGTGAATTACATGTTGTGTATTGATGCAATTATACACATAAATTGGGTGATTACTTGGTTACATGGACCACATGGTTGAACATAATTATACTTGTCATTTGAGGTACCTAAGGGCATATTGATTGTATGTGAATATATCACATGTTTAAAACTTGCTCATGCTTGTTTTGGATGCTTGGTTATAGCTAGTGTATGTGAGTATTTTGGGGTGTAGGTTGGTGCCAAATTGGGTGAGAAATTAGACTTGTAAAATGGCCTTTTTTCGTCCACACCAGCAAAGACACGAGTGTTTGTCTCAGCCGTGTGTGACACACGGCCAAGTGACACAGTCGTGTGTCCCCTGTATCTTTCAAAGGGTTGTAAGTCAAGTTGATACACGGCCTGGCACACGGGTGTGTGAAGATACTTCAAAGGGTGTCATGGCCTAGCACACAGGTGTGTGGCTTGGCCGTGTGACCTAAGTCAGTGAGTTACACGGATAAGGACACGAGCTAGGACATGGGCGTGTGTCCCTCTTTTGAATGCCCACATGGCCTAAGACACGGGCGTGTCTCTTGGCTGTGTGACTCCTATAGCTTTGAATATTTGCAATCTTTTCTGAAAAATTCTACAAGTTTTCGATTTAGTCCTGACTTATTTCTAATGCGTATTTAGGGCCTCGAGGGCATGTATAAAGGATAGTATGTATGATTTTGATTGGTTTTATTATGAATATTGATAAGTTATGAAATGATCAAAATTTTGTTTGTTTGTACTATAAGCTTTAGTAATACTTCATGACCCTGTTCCAGCGAAGGATACGGGTTAAGGGTTTTACATCTCTTGAATAGAAAATATTGAAGTCCTTAAAGCAGTTAGAGCAAAAGATGTCCCTTTTTGAAATCCAACAATTTCACCTAACTAAGGAGATGGTGCAGGCCTAGCAACAGTAAGCTAAATATTTGGATTATGTGAGGAGTAGGGATTTGGCTCTAAGGAAATCCCTGTATAAGAATTTTACGAAGCCAAGGCCAGAATTTCCTCTCTTCCCAGCCACCTTGCTCCCATTTATTGGTGTTGCCAAGGAGCCCACTCAAGCTATTGTTGAAACACCCACTCAACCTGCTGTCGTGGCACCTACTCAAACTACTACTGAAGAGACCGAAAAGGCAGTATTCGTAAATTCTAGAAAAGAGGAAGAGGGAGAAAAGGATGATACTGCCACCATTGCCACCACCAAAAGGAAAGACCCTGTTTCACCTTCGCCACCATCTTCGTATCTGTACATGACTGGGACATTGATTGTCTGATCGATGAACTCATGAAAACTAGCAAGGAAGAGGAAGAAACGACCCTCAAAAAGAGGA
Source organism: Gossypium hirsutum (assembly GCF_007990345.1). Taxonomy (NCBI): domain Eukaryota; kingdom Viridiplantae; phylum Streptophyta; class Magnoliopsida; order Malvales; family Malvaceae; genus Gossypium; species Gossypium hirsutum. The sequence goes on along the minus strand of NC_053429.1, from coordinate 35,344,248 downwards.
AATGACGGTACAAGGTCAATGCCCGAAAATCCACTTGTCGGGTAGAATGAGGTATCTACATGCTAGTCCAAGCCAGATAAGTTTTTTTTGTCTTTCATGCATCTTGTATCTCATTTTATTATGCCATGGTATTTGTTTCATACATTTCTCCTTTTAGTTATTCTCTTATACATTTGGTCATGCATTGAGGGTAATACATCCCTTAGATTTGGGGGTGTGTTGTGTATTTAGGCTGCATTTTTTATTTAGTATGTATAATCACTTTAGTATAATCATTTTAGTTCAGTTGAATTTGTTTTGCCATGAAAATGTAACTATTATGTACTATTGTCTATGAGGAGTACAATCTGTACTTATGAGGTTCGAAAATAAGCTTAGATTCTTCAATACACCTAGAACATGTGACAGTGGATTGGGTGAATCAGCTTAGGATTGGTTTTTTGGAAAATTAATTCCTCAAAATGAGATGTTCTATACTCACTTTTGAAGCCAAATTCAGTCATTTTGCCTTGGCATTATTAACTAAAGGATAGTAGGCACTCCAATACTTATATTTGCAAAGTAGGTCAGCACTACCTTATTTGCTCCATCATGTTGTTGATTAGAAAGGTGAGTTTGCGTAAGAGTGTGTAATAGAAAGTAAATAAATGAGGGGCACTTCGCTGTAGTAATGGGCTGAGTAGCTAAGGAGTTAGTTGTTTGCTCCATCCATCTTTTAAGTCAAAAGCCTTAGCTTCAAGAGTGATTTATGTTTAAATTGTCACATGACCGAGTACTAGGTAATTCAGTGTATGCTCCATTGTGATTATCAGGTCAAAGAATTTTTTTGACATGTTAAATCCTCTACTATACATATATTTTATTTCCGGTCTTACCATAACTATACTACTATTCGATAGGTGCGCTTGCCTTAGTCGAATTTTCAGTTAGTTTAGCAACTCATCACTTTTGGAGTTATTCTAGGGAGAAAAAGCATATAAAAAGCCAAAGGAGGAAGCTCTAAGTGTAGAGATCAGGAGGCAACAATTAACGGTAGTGACTGAGTAGAGACGAAAAACAGAGACCGAAAACAGTCCCTCTTAGCCCTGACAGGAAGCTATGTTGCTGGATTGAGGATTGATTTGGCCACACATTATTTCTTATTCTATTTTCCATGAATTTATTTGATCAAAATGATGTTGGATGTTATTACAAACTTGAATTTTAATTGCTAACCCATGAGCTAAATCTCATAGGGTTGGGATTACAAGATGGAAACTTTTATTTTCTTCAATGGTTGAAGCATATATTTTATTTAATATGTTGTTTCATTCAATTGTTTTTATTTTCTAAATGTATGTGTATATTCTCTAGACATAGATGAATGTGCAACGTGCCCATAAATTGAATCAAATTCTAAAAAGGTTGAATTAGCTAGACCAAAATTGAATGATACAAATGAGTATTCGACTGAATACTCGTAACAAACTCTAGACATAGAGAAGTGTTTGTATAGAATGAAGACAACACAGTGCAGGGTATCATGATAAGGCCAATAGACACAAGCCAAGTAACTTGAGACCTTGCTCTCGAAAGAAGTAGGTCACTTTAGGTCTCTTCTGAGCCGTAGATTAAGTACAATTGTTGAGGCACTATTGAATGTAATGATAGATTCTTAGTAGTCCCAACTTTCCAAGTCAACATCATAGACCTTCAATCCGTTCTCGTAGCATCTTTGCCATAGTAGTCTTAGTTATTTATGTTCACTCAATTATTCTTGTAATTGCCATTGCATTTTTTTTCTTGCTTTACCTTGGAATTTTTCAATATTAGTTAGTATATACTTTTCACTCATCTTTATTATTTAAATTATCACTGTGTACTTAACTCAGTTTTGTCATAACATTAATCATTATCATAACTTGACCATTTCTATACCTAATCCAATCCCTGTGGAGATGATCTCACTTATCACTTTATTACTTGATTCAACATGTATACTTGCACAATTCGCATATCATATTTACACGTAACACATTCCAGCCACAATATTTTACACCAAAAGGGCCCATCACTAGAAGCCCAACCCACCTCGCACCTTCGATGGGTGGGAGCTCCTACTAAACATATGGCTCGAGAAAAGGGAAAGCATTGATTGAAATGAGGCATTTGCCTTGTTTTTATGAGTTAGATAATGATTAAAACTGAACTTTTTTTCTATTTTGGGATTGTATTAATTTTTGGATGATTTTTAATTTCTAAAAAATTGTTAAGGCAGGAGTAATAATAGATTATTAGTTATTTAAATTTTCTATGTAGGAACCTCACATGGAAGAGGCACAACAATCTTGAACATTAAATAATGAAATGAGGAGTCACCCACTAATAGTCTACAGAACTATCACGACCAATCAAGTAACTTCTTTTCTTATCTTATTTTGGGCTAACATTGCGGACAATGTGTTATCTAAAGTGTGAGAGGTATCATATAAAATTTGTTTAATTTTTACGCTTTTCTTTTATTTTCTTGTCGATTGTGTGCTTGAGCTTGTAGAAATACAAGTGATTGGTTAGGAGCATATACATAGGTTGATTGTATTTAAGGTAAATTTGGCATGATGATAGGTGATTTTAAATTTTTTATTCTTAGACTACTAAGTTCTATATGTTACACTATAAATAGACATTAAGCAATTGAATGTACCATATGATATAGGAAATATAGGGAAACGAGCATGCTAGTATGTATGATAAATTGTTGAAAGTTAAGATTATTTAGTTGAATAAATTTGTAATATTAAAATACCAAGGGATGACCTAAGGCATTATTTGGTATATACCTAGAGCCAAAAATCTAACCCTACTTTTTCATCCTTAATACCTATATTTGAGCCAGAAAATACTTCTTGATGAACCTTCATGTAAAATCGAAGCCAACAACATTAATTTGTATTTTCCCTTTTTCTTTGGTTTTGAATTGCACGACTATAGATGTATGGTCATACGTATTGAGGGTTAAGTAGATACATTATGGAGAAATTTTGTAAAAATAGTGCAAAATAGGAAAGATCAGTGTGATAAAGTAATTATAGGTTAGTCAATATGTGCAGAAAAAGAAAACTTCAAAACCGAAATAAAAAGCAAGTATAAAAAGTCCTTGAAGGTAAAAACATTTGTGAATGAGAAATGTAAAGAAAAAGAAGAAAGAAAAGTAACGAAGTCACTACAAATAGAGAGACTCATTCATTAGTGCACAAAAACTCGTGAGCTAGCCATAATTGTTGTATTATGCTATGATTTCCTATGGAGAAATAAGGAATGTAAGAGAAGGAGAATAAGATGGTGAGCGGGTAAGGGTCGCTAAGGGGAAGAATAGGGAACAATACGATGTGCCAAACTATTTTCGTGCTTGAAACTATTTTGATGCTGCCTGTTCTTGAATTCCATACCTGTCCTAATCCCCAGAACATTACAAGCCGAAAAGCCTATGTGATCTAGGTATAATTATTTACGAATTGACATCATACTGAATAATTGCATGTACAACTTCTTGTATTTTGCTAGGATAAAAAAATTACTTGTATAACTTATTGACAGATCCTTACATTTGAAACCCTTAATGCTTGTATGCTTTGTAATATATTGAACTTAGGTGTTTGACATTAAAATTGGTAAGTCAACTATATATCATGCCCCAAAGCTAACATTTGTATAATACTTACTCAAGGACCGTCTTTTCATTTGCATTGCTTAAGGACAAGCAATGACTTAAGTGTGGGGGAGCTTGATCTGCCATAATTTAGTGTAGTAGATTCAACTAGTTTTTGCATTTAAGGAGCTTGAATAAAAGCACTTTCGTTAGATTTTAGTTAAGTTATTATTACTTTATTTAAATTTAAAAATTTGTAATTTGAGTCTTTTATTGACCTTAGGGGTCGAATGAGGCCAAAGGGTGAGCTAATATGCTTTGTGAGTGTGCAAGGGACCTTCAAGACTTCCTTCAATGTCGAGACACAGGACCTGGTGTGTCGCGACATCAACTCTGTGTGGGAAATAATTATGAGTCAATGGAGTTTTGGTCAGCATAATCAAACATTAAACGTGAGAACAACAGCTGACCTAGGATTAAGTACAAATACCACTCTAAATCTATAAGTAGGCTTATTTAACACATGTTATGGACATATTTTCATATTCTATAATTTTCTTCATAGTTTTAGTTTTTAGTTTTTCCTTTTCTTACACTTTTAGGTTATTTTCAGATTTGGTCTTCACTTTTGTAGAGCAATTAAAATTGTGAACTTGATCAAACTCTGTGAGGATTCGACATTCTATTCAATACAAATTAGACTTTTTCTAAACTTTATATTCTTGAATTTTTATCCATGTCTATTTTATATACCAATTTTATGTTTTTTATGAGATTCATGAGGAACTAATCCTCTTGTACGGGATTAGCGAGTGTATAATTAATTAACTATTTTGTAGGGTTCTCTTAGCGAATCAGCTATTTATGAAAAGAAGATTTTAAATCCTAGGCTTGACTACCATAGGAAGTTATCAAGATGAGAATTATCCCCAAATTGGTATGGCCTATCCATGAACACCTTAACCCCGAACCGATTTTGACTGTGAGGTCGAGAGATAAGTAGTTCTTGCTGACTCGTTATTCTAGTGGAAGACTAGAAGATCCAATTAGGGTATCAACTAGTTGATTGAATAAGAAGCTCGAAGCAGCATTTAGTTAGGATTAATAAAGTGAGCTAATCACCTATACTCATATTTGACAAATTCTACTATTTGATTTCTCGCTATTTATTTATTTAGGTTTTTTTTTACTTTTACTATTAAAAACCTCAAAAATCCCTATTTTATATATAATCTTTTTAAATTACTAATTAGATATATTTGTGCTTACTAATTAGATATATTTGTGCTTAGGTTAGGATTAATTTAGTGCTCGCCTCCCTTTGTTATGCTCCTCAAAGCAGTCACCTACTCCATTGTAACTATATTACAACCTGGCCCGTAAACTTGCAGATATCACCTTTTTAATATATTTTGTATAAGATTTCTTCTATGGACTTTGTATGTCTAGGGTGGTCATTAATCATTGATGATAATGTATATAGATACTTGTATGAGCAACATATATGTAACTAGATATCAAGAAGGGCAAACAGAGCCTCGATGAATCAACAGAGTTATGATCGCAAGCTTAGAGACTACGATTATTCATCTAAACAGAACCCCTCATTTTTTCGCAATGATTATGCCTTCCAACTTATGTATGGTATTTATAAGGCAACATCTCTGAGTATCTAAAATGTTTGAGCTCATGACCACATAACAGCTGCCATTTGGCTCCCAGTTATACTCTGATCCATGACTGCATAACGACTGTCAATTGGCTCCTAGTTATATCCCAATCCATAACTGCATAATGACCGTCGACCGTGACCTCTACGTAGACTTCAATTCATGACCGTATAAAAAATTGTCACCTCAGATCTCAACTTCCATAGGATAGATATCTGAGGTAATTGTCCTATCTTGACATGACATATGAAATGTGTGTCTCAAAATTATATTGCATCATCGACGAATGAAGAATACCTTAAGCAGGAATAAGTATTTTTGACGAAAAATTTGAACACTAAAGTGGAAAGAAAATCGAGAGAGAAATATTGTAAAGTAGAAGGATGATGGCTAGGAAAAATGATGGGTTTAGGGATGATAGAGCATGGAGGGAGAGACCTTTTTTTTATAGGCGTGGGGGAGGAATAAGATTGAAAAGAAAAAAAAAACAACTTGTGCTTGAAAATGCATATCAGAAGAGGTGTTTTCAACGAATATCAGACAGAGGTGCCTTAAATCTTACCCGAGATTCTCAAGCTTAGCACATCTTAGTAAGCTTTGGAAGGGTGGTGGACAGAAAGCTCAACCAGCTGGGTGAGCTTTCCTGTTGACATGTCAGGGAAAGCGCACCTAGCTGGACACGCTTTCTAGCAAATACAAAGAAAGAGTGCCTAGCTAGGCACACTTTACCTAACATGTCAGCAGGAAGCTTGCCTAGTTGGACACACTTTTTGCCCATCACCCCTTCAAACCTTGGCAAGATTCCCTGCACCCGAGAATCCCAAGTAAGCTTTCAAGCATAGAAAGCCATTTCATTATTATTCGAAGAAAACATGTTTGTTGAAATGCGTTTTCAAGCACCTCTGAAGCATTCATTTTTATTATTTGATGAAACGTGTTTTGAATCACCTTTGAAGCTTTCATTATTATTATTTGATGAAAAAGCATCTTCTGAAATGTGTTTTCAAGTACGCCTTCCCTCCTTCCTCATTCTTTTTTGCTATTAAACTACTGAAGCATTCAATACTAAGACACAAGCAAATTTTTTCTTTTTTGAAGAGTTGCACTATCTTCATTTCTTTAGATAACCATCTGAGCTTTTTTTTTTTCTAAATATTTAATTCATTTTAAATTGAAATTAGTCAACAAGTGAAATTCGTAATTTGTTATGACAGTCAAATTTGTAATACAGACTTTGGGGTCGTATTTATAGGAGCCTAGTTCGTGGACTTGGTTTTTAATTGTAGCATTCAATTGAGTGAGCTACAGACAAAAATTAGGAGGAAATTTGGGGGTTCAAGCCGAGGAAGAATTTTAAGCTTGAAATGTAGATATCTGGTCTCACTGAACCCCTTTAAATATAAGCTATTTGATGTTAAAGGTGAGATGGAGCTTGAGGCGGTCCTAGATTCATGTTGCTCAAGTATAAATGCTATACTCAAGTTATATGTCAAGTTTGTCGAGGTTGATGGAGTTGGCCCATCTTCAACCAATGTTCCAGCTAATGCAGGAACTAAAGTAAAAGTAGAAAGTCTTACGACACAATTGTGCAGTGGGTTCACTACTTTGTTACAAACCTTAGACTCAGTTTGCATCGGACCTTTGGAACAAACACCTTCAAATTCACTAACTCATTTGCATTTGAGTTCACATGCTCTTTGTACATCTATTTCTTTTGAGTACATATGTTCTTTCTTTCTTCATTTTTTCAAGGATATTATTGTATGTACTATAATTTTTTAGCATTTTAATACTTCTTCTCAACTCCCTAAAACTTAATTTCAAAGAATATTCTAGATAAATTGAGTCTAGTGTTTAGGACAATTTAAATATAATTATGAGAGAATGAATGGCTTATTATTGCAATGGTTCAAATAAAATCAGGCTATATAATCTCAAAGTTGGGTTTTAAGGGACAATATTCATTGAGGTTGGCTTGAAAGGCTCAAACGGTCTAAACAAAAGTTTGCCTAAGTCATTTTCAAAATTCCATGCTTCCTAGGATTTCGCCTCAAGAAATTACTTAGTCAATTCTAGAGACTTAAACTTTCATGCATGCTTAGCTCTCCTAAGGAATTAAAATTTTTATAGTACAATTTACAAACTTTATTAAGAGTAACATTTATGTCATAGTTCAACTTGCATAGCAATTATTGAGATTATATAACTTTATTTATTGTAAATTTTAGCATAATTAACAAAAATTAAAAATTTTGAACAAAATATAACTTAATCATAATTATAAGAAAAATGTATTCTGAAAAAGAAAAACAATTTCAATTTTTGGTCCCCCTACTTAAGATGAACAATGTTCTCATTGTTAAAAACAATAGAGATAATGAAAATATAGAAGTGAATAGATACTGTACACCAGGTAGGACCCTAGGAAAAGGAGGTGAGTCAAGTTTGACTGCTTAAACACCAAGCTTTCTTAGGCAGATCCAATCCTAAACATGTACATATCTATTACCACACTTCTTATTTTAAAAAATTGTTTAATTTTATTGATAATTTTCTTATTTTATTATGTGAGAAATAAAAATATCCTAAAAGAACCTAAACCTAAAAACTTAAAATATCCTCAGAAATAAACTAAAGTAAAGACAAGATCTCCTCCTTTTTATATATTTGCAGACCCCTTAGAATCTGACCCATCTTTTGCTTCATGGTCCTTATTTTTGCTTGAATTGCCTCGTTCCCTCCTCAAAATTGAGTCAATCGTTCAAATATAAAGTCTGGAAATTCAGGCACAAAAGCAAATGTGTCATGAAATATTTTCGTAAAAGTGTTTCTCATTACGTCATCTCGTATTTTTTTTATCTCTAGTAAGCTTGTTGCTGCGACTGCATATGTTGTATTATGTCAATCAACTTCGATAGCTTATCATTAAGATCTAGGTGAGGCAAATGAGTTCTAAATGTTGAGGTAGCCATGTCAAGTTCGGATATTGGTTCAATTGCCTTTTCCCATCAAGAATTTCAACTGGATGCGTTGGTTCTATCTCTGTAGGATCTTCTTCTTCTTCTGGTTCCTCGCTCAATTTAGCTTGCTGTTGCAGAACATAATTTCCTACAACTTAGAAGAGGTCCCAATTTGTGATTGTGCCTTGGCTATACCCTGTCTTCTTTACATTTGTAAGAATTTTAGCTTTTAAGCACAAAATTGTTATCGTAAAGGGAAAGTATGCTGGTCCAGAACGTCTAGTGACACAGTTTCGAATTTTCCTTAAAATGATTTTTCCAACATCAATGGTCTTTGTTGTCATAATTGAGAATAACAAGACCATTCGTTCTACTGAAATTGTAGTCTTATGTGAAATAAGCATAAGGCTAAACCAAATGAAATAAAACCATACCTTCGCTAATGATGTCAAATATTCTCTGAGAAAAGTGGGAATCCCATGCTTTGACATAATCTATTTAGAACCTGAAACTCTAAGTTCCTCGAGAATTTCTTGCAATTTATCTACCTCAATATTTTCCATTCAGGAATAATATTCATCATCTTTGAAATCAGGTAAATCAAAGAATTCATTAATAGTATTTGAGTTTATTGGTACCTTGGTTTCTTAAACAGAAACTTCTGTTAATTTGCTTGAGGTCAAATTTGTATAAAATTCCCGGACTAACTCTTCATCTGCATTAGGTCTTTTCTAACAAAACACTTTCCAATTTAAAGCTTCAGCAACTTGTCGAATACTCTCCATGAAATTAGTGTAGTTTCTTTCTTTCAGCAAAAAACCTTTTTTTGGGAGCATTTGCTTATTTTTGAAGATGTTATCGTATCTTGATTTGGCTTATTCACAACGGTATTTGTTTTTGGATTCTACAACCTGGGCAGAGGCATGAGTTCTTTTACGAGGCATGATTTAACCTGAACATCACATAAGATGGAAACAGATAATATTTTCCCAAAAATATAATTAGCATAAAAAATTAACAATTCATCAAATTTAGAATTTAAATAATTAAATCAAATTAAAATTTAGAGGAGAAATTTTCTTACCACCTTTGTAAAAATTAATAAGAACTTCAAAAAGAAAAACAAATAATATGAAAGGGAAGCAAGGTGACGTCGGCTAAAGTTGGAGGGCTAATAGAGTAGTAGATATATGAGATGCAGTGTTTATGAAAGAAGATGGTCGAATGGTGACTTGAGGTTTTGACAAGGTGTAGTGAATAGCAGCAGCGACTTGTGCAACGGAAGCAACCACGTGAGTGGGTTGGTGTGTGTGAGCTAGGACACGTGGGGGAGCAAGGTGGGTAGCTTGTGTGCACGCGGGCAAGGGCGTGTGCAGGCTGGCTAGCGAGGTGCGCAAGGGAGCAGGTGCGAGCAATGGAATATGCAAGCAGAGCAGAGGGCTAGTGCTTGGTGCATCGGCTACTGGTGGTGAGGGTTGCAGCACTAGGGAGCTTGGAAGATGGGTGGTGTTAAGAATGATAAAAGAAAAGGTGAACGAGAAGGTGGTATTTAAAGTGCGAGTATGGGGGGAGTTTAACTCAAATTCTTAGAACAAAAAATAATAAAATATTATAAATACTAATGCTATATAAAGTTTATAACAATTAATATACAATATAAGTATATTAATATATTATTTGTTATTACCTTATTTGTTAAAATAGAAACTCTTAACTAAAATAATGATAAAATATTAAACAATTCTAATCATATACAAGGTTAATAACAATTAATATATATTATATGAAATATAATTTTATATATTAGTTGCTATCATCCTATTTATTAAAAATTTAAAACTTTTATTTTAGTTGTTTTAAAATATTTATAGAAAAAGATAGATAATTTCATTATTTACAAAAAAAAATAGCCAATTATTGCAAATAATTCAATTAAGTTTAAAGATAATTTGAAAATTGAGTTGTAAACTAAAACTTGGATCAAAATTGACCCTTTTATTAAAAAAAATTAAAATATTGTTTTTTCACTTAGGAAATATTTTCTTGGAATATTATGTTAAAATCAATTCTTAGGAAAGATTGGAAGGGTTACAAACGGTCCATCTTAAATTACAATCTCCTAGACAAAATTTATTTTAACATATTAATCTAGAAAATATAATCTAAGTTGGCCATTTTATTCAAATAATAAAAAAAGCTAACAATATTAAATAATGAACGAGAGAGAATCACCTTAATTTTGTTGAAGATCGTCAATGTAACAGCCCGTTTTCAATGAAATTAGAACAGTGGTTTTGGGATCCGATGTCAAAAAATTTATTTTTTTAATATTTTAATGTCTACATCATGTTAGTATTGTCGTATAAAAATTTCATTAAGAAATTTTATCGTTTGCATGCTTAATTTGATAAAAAGCACTAAATTGCACAAGGTGCAAAATTTGAGTTCTATAAGTAAAAGGTTTCAAATTGTTATGAAATTGGAGTGTGAGTGGCCTTAAATGGTAATTAGACCATTAATTAAAGCAGTGGACAATTATGGATACCATTAATGTAATTAATAAATGTTATATTAGTAATTTAATAAATTAAGTTAGTAAAATGATAAAAAAAATAAGGTTGTCATCTTTGTTTCTTCCTCAGCCGATTTTTAACCTAAGGAAACCACCATTTCTGAGCATCCAAGCATTCGTCCAACTCTTTCTAGTGCATGCAAGTGCATTTTTGTTAGGTTTTTAATAATTTTTATGTTTTTGGAGTCGTTGTAGCTTAATCTAGTTAGCCCAAGGACTAATTTGTAAATTTTTTAAAATTCTAGGGTTTTACCATGAATTTATGTTAGTTTTTTTTATGCTTGATGGATGGAAATGAATGTTTGATGATAGTTGAACAACTTTTGTAAAGGAAATTTTGATGAATTTATCAATTAGGGATTAAATTGAAAAAAAAATTATTCATGGTGAAATTGTGAAATAAATGAAATATAGGCCTCACTAAGGGCCTAAGTGATATTCAGATATAATAGGTTGGTACTAATTGCATGAATTTCCATTTTATGAGCTAGGGACTAAATTGTAATGAATTCAAAATTTTAGGGCAAAAGCATAATTTTGCCAAAATTTGATTTTTGGATTAAGCTGAATAAAATGAAATTTTAATGAGTTAAATTTGATTATTTAGATCAAGAAAAGAACGTACGGATTTAGATCGGGGAAAAGAAAAAGTGTTGGACTAACCGATCGTATTTCTTCACTCGTGTTTGAGGTAAGTTCGTTAATTTTAATAGTATTGAATTATGTTCGATTTAAATGCTTTTATGTTATATATATATTGATACAACTCTACGAAAATATCCAATGAAGTTTCGGCAACTTTCGGATCCCGTTTGAACCTTAGGAATATATAGTATACAAATGACATGTCATTCGGGGTTACCATGTCATCGGTACTAGTCTTGTACATCCTATTGGTGGCTGAATTTTTGGCATGTGTTGTGGTTACTTGACAGCTTGTGTGAGCAGCACTGTGTAGCTACGTCCTGACCTACAGCTTGTGTGATCAAACCCACTTATGGCTCGAGAGAGAGCATTTATATGATAAATGAGAAAGTAGTGTTTCAACCACATGTTAGCACATAGTGTGTGAGATTCCTGAGTATCTTATATTATTCTAGTGGTTCAACGAGTATGTAAAAGGGAAGGTTCGACAAATGCTTTGATAAATGATGCTATGAAAATATGAAAAGGTATGAGTTGATGATGTTTTGCATAAGCTTAGCCATATGCATGAAAGTATGAATGCTTATAAGTAGTGTACATAAAAGCTATGATGTTTTGAGATGATTTGCTAAGTTATGTGGTTATCTAATTTGAAAGGTTGTTGTTGTTTAAGCTAATGCCAAGTTATGTTGGATTGTCTCAAATTGTTTTTATGCTTATATATTAAAAGGGTAAGCTTTGTTTATGAATTACGAACTTACTAAGCATTACACATTTACTTCGTGTTATTTCCTTTGTGTTTTTAGATAATCAGAAGCTCGTTTGGGTTGGAAGCTTGTTGGAGATCAATCACACTATCCATCGGCTAAATCGGTAGATTTTGATGATTTTGGTTCATAGTTATAATGGCATGTATAAGTGTCTTGTTTGATGAAATTGGCTATTATGTGTGGCTTGTATATATGTTGATTTGGTTGATGAACTAGTTGTTATAGCAATGTAATTATATGGTATTTTGTGAGGTTGTTATTTTGATGTTGTTTTGGATAAAATGATGGTAAGGAAATGATGTGGTAATGGTATGTTATGAAGTGTTGAATGGTGTGAATAGAGATAATCCATGATGTTGCTAATGTCTTGATTTGGTAGTTTGAAAGTGATCAAATTTGGGTCATATGGGTATGGCACATGTTATTTGTCAAAATGGTCATTTTGTATTGGTTTTGCATGCATTTTGGTATATGAACATATGGATAAATGTGGCATTGAAATTGTTCAATTGGTAGTTTAATTGATGAATGAAATGGTTAGGTGTTTAGATAAGTTTGATTGTTGAAATTGAGGTGTCATTTTGGCATATTGGTTGAATGGATAGTTTCTATGTTGTGTAAGCTTCAATTTGCATATGTTAGGTCTATTTTGAATGCTTGATTATAGGTACATTTGGCTTGTGCAAGAGGTATGAGTTTGGGTGAGAAAAATGGCTTGGAAATGGCCTATTTTTCGTCCACACAAGCAGAGACACAAGCATGTGTCTTAATCATGTGTGACACACAACCAGCCAACACGGTCGTGTGTCCCCTGTACCTTTCTAAGGGTTGCAAGTCAAGCTGTTACACGGCCTACCACACGGCCTGGCGCACGAGCGTGTGGCTTGGCCGTGTTGCCTAAATCAGTGAGTTACACGGGTACGGACACAGGCTGGGACACAGCCGTGTGTCCTTATTTTGAATGCCCACACGGTCGAAAACACTGGCATGTCTCTTGGCCGTGTGAGTCACACGGCCTGGCCAAACAGCCGTGTGACACCTGCAATTTGAAAAATTGTCTTTTTCCAAAAAAATTCATATGTTTTTTATTTAGTCCTGATTCTTTTTCAATGTCTTTTTAGGGTTTCGAGGGCTTGTAAAAGGGACCGTATGTATGATTTTGGTTGATGTTGCCATGATTTACGATGTGATTTGTTTATGATAACAAAATGTTCAGTATATGATGTTATGCTCCAGTAATACTCAGTATCCCTAATTTGGCGATTGATACGGGCTAGGGGTGTTACAGTCACTGGCCAATGAGTTGTCAAATATCCATTTGTCATACCAATCGTACCCGTTTAGAAAGAAGAAATAATCTTGGCCGGCAATTCTGTTAAGTATTTGATCTAGGAAAAGAAACAGGAAATGATCTTTCCTGGTAAGCTTGCTTAGCTTCTTGTAGTCTGCAAATAATCGCCAACAAGTAACCATCCTTGTTGGAATCAACTCGCTCTTTGCAATCGTGAAACCTCCTTCATTCGATGCATATTGAACAAGGTCTATCCAAAAATTATCATAGATGGGATAAATGATCCACACTTTTAATCATTGAGACTTGAGTTTCTCGAGATCAAATATTTAAGATTGAATCAAGCTCTTTTGTCCCTCAATAGACACCTTCTCAGTTTATCCTAGAAATATCTTGTGAGTGTACGTAGAATGATAATTACCTCAAATATATGAAATAGTCCACCTAATATCCTTCACATGCCTTCTCACAAGATAGTTCTTCTATTGATGGATTAGGTTGGTTCTACTCACAAGATGACAACTCTAGTGACTTGAACTGAACTTTTGCAGTGAATCCTTCCGAGTTAGCTTTCAGCAAAGCTAAATATTTATCCTCTCCCTTATCACTTGGAGGGTCTGACATTAAAATATGTTTCAATGGATTCTCAACAAAGTTGAATTCCCATTCTACATCTAAATCTTCTAACTCGGTTACTGTAGAAAAATCATCAGTTGTTTCAAGAAATCGCATAGACTTAGAAACATTGAACGTTACCTGATCATCCTGAGTACGCATGGTAAGCCCCCCTTCTTTTACACATCAATAAGGGTCCTTCCAACTGCTAGGAACGGCCTTTTGACACCCTAAACCCGATCGGGAAGGATCAACCGAATTTGAAGCATTACATTAGCCACCTAAGTGACTCTCCGGCTAACGACCTCCTAAGACACACCCCAACTTTATAACACCTTAATGTTATCCATTTATTAGTTATTTATTAATACAGAAGCAATTTTTGAACCAATTTTAAAATTTTTATAAGTAATTTAACCTAAGGGCATTTTTGTCATTTTACCACCTACGATTAAACTAACCTGAATTTAGATCTATACATTTGCCAACCCTCTTTTATTCATTTTATGTAAGCCTTATAAATTTCAGCTTATTCTGAGTTTATTTTCTATGTTTAATTCAAGTTTTATCATTAGGGACTAAATCGTAACAATTTCAAACTATCAGTACTATACCCAAATATTAAATTGAGTGCATTTCTACCAAATTTTATCAATTACAAGTCTAATCCTAAAATTTTATCAAGTTTCCTTATCATTTAAGGCTCTAATTAGACTTATCAAGTTACATGACTAATTTGCAATTTAAACGGACTAGAGAACCAATTTAAAAAGACCATAATTCAAACCCCCAACAGTCCATTGCAGTTTTTTTGTGTGAAAAGTTTGATTTTAAACCCGATTTTAAGTATTTTAATGGCCAATTAAACTCGTTTTAGCTACAATTAAATATCCTACATATTCATACACCTACAATTGAATTTAGTAACACTAATTACGCCTCAATTAAATTGAACTAAACATTCAATTTCATGCATATCACCCACTAGTTAATTCAAACAAGTGGCGTACCTTAGTCGCTAGTAAACCATTCTATAGAAGCTTCATTTCAACAATGGTTAGTGTAAACATCACGCGTCACACACCGTGCTACCAATCACCATGTTATCTAGCAACAATACATCGTAAATTATTCAATAATCAAACTCAAACATGCATATATGATGTTATAAAACCATCCAAATTTAAAAATGTCCAATATCCAAGTCCAATTACAACCAAAATAAAACTAAGTCTCAGAAGTTTCACAATGCCTGATTAACATCTCTAAAATGTGTAACTAAATTTCTATCAACCCTTAATCTCTTGTGTAACAGCCCATTTTTAGTCAAATCAGAACAGTGGTTTTGGAACAACAAATTCGAGGTCAAAATATTTACTTTATTATTATTTTTAGGTTTACAGCATGATAGTATGATTGTATGAAAATTTCGTTAAGAAATTTTATCGTTTGAATGCTCAATTTGATAAAAAGGACTAAATCGCGTAAAGTGTAAAAGTTGAGTTCTAGTAGCTAAAGGGGTCTAATAGCTATGGAACTTTAAAATAGAGGTCCTTGAATGGTAATTAGCTCATTAATAAGTTAGTGGATGATAATGGCTTGGTATTTAGTGAAATAATTAATGTTTATAAAGGTTAATTTTGTAATTTGGTAAATAATGATAATTAAAAATAAGTAAAACAAAGTTATCATCTTTCTATTCTTTCTTCAACCAATTTTTCAAAAAAAAAAAGGAATCCATGGAAGCTTTCTAGGTTCAGCCTTGGTGTTTTGTATGCATGGTATGATTTTTCATCCCATTTTTCATGATTTCTATGTTTTTGGAGTCGTTGTAGCTTAATCTAGCTAGCCAGGGACTAATTTGTAAAATTGTTAAAGGTTTAGGGTTTTACCATTGATGAATGTGTGTGTGTTTTGATGTTTGATGATAGAAAATGGATGGTTGTTGTTAGATAAACAACATTTGTTAAGTGATTTTGAATGAAATTGCAAATTACGGATTAAATTGAGAAATGTAAAAATTAGGTGGTAAATGTGTGAAATAATGAAAAATATGGGTTGTTTTGAGTATAGCTGAAATTCAGCTAGCATAGGTTTGGACTCAATTGCATGAATTTGCATCTTTATGAGCTAGGGACTAAATTGTAAAGATGTTGAAATATTAGGGGCAAAAGTATAATTTTTCCATAATATAATTTTTGGGTTAAATTGAATAGACTGTATTTTGAATGAGTTAAATTTGATTATATAGATCAAGAAAAGTAACGTACGGATATAGATCGGGGAAAAATAAAGTTTTAGATTAGTTGATCTTATTACGTCGTTTTTGTGATCGAGGTAAGTTCGTATGTTAATAAGCTTTAATGTATTTTTATTTTAAATACTTTGTAATTGCATTATTTATTAATAAGATTTTACGGAAATGTTGGACAAAAATTTGGCGACGTGTGAAATCCCAGTTGAACCTTAGGAATAGATAGGATACAAATGACATGTCATTAGAGGTTATTGTGTTTTGGGTGCTAGTCTGTACGTTCTACCGGCGGTTGAGTTTTCTGGCATGTGTTACAGTTACTAGTCAGCTTGTGTGAGCAGCACCGTCAGCTTGTGTAAGCAGACCTGATGATAGCTCGAGAGTAAGCATTATATGAGATTTGAGATTGAGATGGTTTTGACCATTTATTGGCACTTAGGGTACGAGATTCCCAAGTATTCAATATTATTCAAAATGGTTCAACTGGTATATAAATGATATAAAAGAGTAGGAGATCGATACGAATTAGTGCAGGTATGTACGTGAACCATACAAGCATTGAATCGAATAGATTTATGAATTTCATGTCTAACCTTATGGATGGATTTTTGTTAAGTTCATGGATTAAATTGAGCTACATTATGTCATGTTTAATTATCTAAAATTGTGAATAAATGGTAAGTTATACTTATTAGCCATACGAGCTTACTAAGCTTTATAACTTACTCTGTTTATTTTTCTGTGTTTTATAGTGATTTCGAAGCTTGCTCGGATTGAGAGTCGTCGGAGATCTCATCACACTATCCAGCTATTGTTTTGGTACTTTTGAACTTTGGATATTTAGGTTATATGGCATGTATAGGTGCCGTAGTTAATATGGCATATATGTTGGTCATGTATTTAGCCAATTGATTTGGTTTTTAAATGATATATGTTTTTGATTATGTGTTTAGCCATGTGATTTGGCTTATTTTGTTAAACTTGGTTATGTATATATGTGCAAATGGCCTTTGACATGTGGTTTATATTTGCCTTGTGAATACCTTATTGAGAATTGGTAATGAAGGTAGCAATTGGTTGAATTTGAGAATAAATTAGCATGCTAAGTATTAGGCAAATAATGCATATTTGAAAGTGACCATGTAGGTGATTTTTGGATGTGATATTGGTATGATTTTGAATGCCCAATTGTGATGTTTATGAGCATTATTTATTGTTGGTATTGGTATAGCATAATTTGGACTTGGTTGAGGTTGATATGAATGCCTATTTATGTAAGGGTCAATTGCAATTAAATGTGTTTAGGTTGATGCAAGTTTGGGTGAGAAAGATGGCTTGGAAAATAGCCTATTTTTGTCTACATGGGCAAAGACACGGGCATGTGTCTAAGCCATGTGTGACACGCGGTCAGGTGACACGGCCGTGTGTCCTCTGATGTTTATTTAAAAACCAGGTCAGCAACTCCACACGGCCCAGCACACGGCCGTGTGACTTGGCCGTGTGGCATAAGTCAGTATGCATTCCAATTTTCACACGGCCGAGCACACGGTCTGGCACACAGGTGTGTGAGGCTATTTCGAAAGGTACACGGACTAGTCACATGGGTGTGTGGTTGGTCGTGTGAACCAAGTCAAGGAGTTACACAGGGAAGGACACGGGCTGGGACACGGCCATGTGATTCCATTTCAAATGTTCACACAGCCTGTGACATAGGTGCGTCTTTGGCCTTGTAAGACACATGGTCAGGCCACACGGACGTGTGTCCCCTGTATTTTGAAAATTTTCTATGTTTTTCCAAAATTTTCCTGAGTTCTCAGTTTAGTCTTGACCCACTTTTAATGCATGATTTAGGCCACGAGGGCTCGTATTAGGGACAATATGATTGATTATGAATGACTTTTATTTGGTTAAGAAAAATGTATGGGAAATGTATGTTTGTTTTAAGTCCGTTAATGCTCCGTAACCCTATTCCAGCAATGGATACAAGTTAGGGGTGTTACATTATTGGTATCAGAGTTACGGTTTAGTCCATTCTCAGACTAGCATAGCATGTGTAAGTCTAGCTATATAAAACTTGTGATAGTGTGAAATCTCCTGACAGTTTTAAATCTTGTTTTCATATAGTAATGGATCCCAATCGAACAGTGGCTGATGATGTAGAAAGTAATGCGCCAGCCTCCATTCATGAAGTAGCACAGTCTGAATCGTGACCTATATCTAAGAGTCAGGGGAGGCCAAGGAAGTCTTCTTCCAAATGATGAACGAATGGTTCACTGAGTTTGTCTGAACTAATCCTACTGCTCAGCAACCTCCAACCACACCTATTCCCCAACCAGTACCCGTAGCTTCTCAAGGTTTGCAACCTTTACGTTTGAGTAAGCCGCCTATGGATAAAATTCAAAAGTACGGGCCTGAACAGTTTAGAGCTACAGTTGATGATGATCCTGAGAGAGGCGAGTTTTGGCTTGAGAATACGATCTGGTTATTTGATGAACTGTCTTGTACTCCAGTTGAATATGTTAAATGCGCTGTATCACTTCTAAAAGATACTGCATATCAATGGTGGAAAGCTTTGATATCTGTGGTGTCAAGAGAACGAGTCACATGGGAATTCTTTTAGACTGAGTTTAGAAAGAAATACATAAGCCAACGATTTATTGATCAAAAGCGCAAAGAATTTCTAGAGTTAAAACAGGGTCAAATGATTGTGACCGAGTATGAAAGAGAATTTGTGAGACTAAGTAAATATGCTCGAGAATGCGTTTCTATTGAAGAAATTATGTGTAAGCAGTTCGAAGACGGGCTGGACGAAGACATTAAACTTCTAGTCAGAATTTTGGAATTGAAAGAATTTGTTGTTTTGGTCGACAGAGCTTGCAAAGCCAAGGAACTTAGCGAAGAAAAGAGAAAAGCTGATTCTAAGGCTAGAGATTCGAGAAAGAGGTTGATGAGTAAACCCTATCATTCCTCGTCAAAGAAATCAAGAGATTATTATAACCGTTCGACAACTTCAGTGGGGTATTCTAACAAAGATCGTGGGAAGCAACATACGAGTCCAAAAGCTCAAACTACTTCAGTATCAAGCGTTAGTAGTGTTAAAGCCAACAAACCGAAAAACGGTATTTTAAAGACTGTTGGATGAATAATAAAGCTTGTTTTAGATGTGGCTCGCAAGATCACTTTATTCGGGATTGTCCTGAGTTATCTGAGAAAGATAAATTTTTGAATACAAGGCCAAGTAATACAGCTGCCACAGGGAGACCATCTAGAAAAATGAGAAATGTGACTAGTAGCAAATTTGCGATAAAGGATTCTGCTATGATATTCGAGGCTCGAGCACTAGCCAGAGCTTACATTATTCGCCCTCGCGAAGATGTGTCGTCACCAGATGTTATCACTGATACATTTTCTCTCTATGACACTGATGTAATTGCTTTGATTCATCCTGGACCGACCATGCAAATGTCTATATGAATTTAGTGTCTAGTAAGAGTTTACCTATTGAGTCAACTGAATTTGTGATTAAAGTATCAAACTCCTTACGCCAGTATGTCCTAGTTGATAAAGTTTGCAAGAATTGTCCTTTGATGAATCGGGGTTACTATTTTTCATCTGATTTGATACTTTTACCATTTGATGAATGTGATGTAATCTTGGGTATGGATTGGTTGACTCTGCATGATTTTGTTGTGAATTGTAGACGAAAGACTATAGAGCTGAAATGTCAGAATAGTGAAATTCTTCGAATTAAATCTGATGACTCGAGTGGGTTGCCTATAATGATATCGACGATGCTAGCACAGAAATATGTGAGGAAAGGTTGTGATGCTTATCTTGCGTATGTACTAGATACAAAAGTGTCTGAATTGAAGATTGAATCAGTGCTAGTGGTTTGTGAATATCCGAATGTGTTTCCAGAAGAGTTATCAGGGTTGCCACTGATCAGATAAGTTGAGTTTGCTATTGAATTAGTACTGGGAACATCATCGATATCAATAGCTCCGTGTAAAATGGCTCCTACAGAATTGAAAGATTTGAAACCTCAGTTGCAAGAGTTAACAGATAGAGGTTTTGCACAACCTAGTTTTTCGCGCTGGGGTGCATCAATTCTATTTGTAATGAAGAAAGATGGATCGATGAGACTGTGTATTGGCTATCGTCAGCTTAACAAGGTTACGATTAAAAATAAGTAGCCTTTGTCGAGAATTGATGATTTGTTCAATCAATTGAAAGAAGCAGCAGTATTTTCAAAGATTGATTTGTGATCTGGTTATTATCAGTTGCGAGTTCAAGATTCGAATGTGCCAAAAACTACATTCAAAACCAGGTATAGACATTATGAATTTCTTTTTATGCAGTTTGGATTAACTAATGCTCCGACGGTATTCATGGATTTGATGAATCGAATCTTTAGATCGTATTTGGATAAATTTGTTGTTGTATTCATTGATGACATTCTAATATATTCTCGAGACGAATCTAAGCATGCTGAACATTTGAAGATTGTGTTACAAACATTGAGACAAGCAATTGTTTGCTAAATTCAACAAATGCAAGTTTTGGCTCCAAGAAGTTGGATTTTTGGGACATATTGTTTTAGCGAAAGGAATCTAAGTTAATCCGAGTGAGATTTCAGCAATTGTTGACTGGAAACCACCAAGAAACGTATCTGAAATCAGAAGTTTTCTAGAAATAGCTGGCTACTATCGGCAGTTTGTAAAAGGGTTCTCGACGATTGCTACATTGATGACTCAATTGTTACAGAAAGATGTGAAGTTTGAGTGGTCTGAGAAATGCCAACTGAGTTTTGAACAGCTGAAAGCACTGTTAATGGAAACACCAGCTTTGGTTCAACCTGAGTCAGGTAAAGAGTTTTTCATTTTCAGTAATGCGTCATTGATCGGTTTGGGATGTGTTTTGATGCAAGAAAACAAAGTGATAGCTTATGCTCCCAGATAATTAAAGCCGCATGAAAAGAATTATCCGACGCACGACTTAGAGTTGGCTGTTATAGTATTCGCACTGAAAATTTGGTGACATCATTTATTCAGTGAGAAGTGCCATATTTATACCGATCACCAGAGCTTAAAGTATCTAATGACTCAAAAGGATTTCAATTTGCGACAACGAAGATGGCTTGAGTTGTTGAAAGACTATGAGTTAGTGATTGATTATCATCCGAGGAAAGCGAATGTAGTTGCGGATGCTCTGAGTAGAAAATCTTTATTTGCTTTGCGAGATATGAAAACGCAGTTACACTTGTCTGATGATGGTTAGATTTTAGCTAAACCGATATTTCTTCAGCAAATTTGTGAAGTTCAGAAATGCGACAATGAATTGCAAGTTAAAATATTACAGTGCGAGTTGACTACTGATTCAGAGTATCAAAACGAATCCGATGATTGTTTGCTGTTCCGAGGTAGAATTTGTGTACCAAGAAATTTTGAGCTTATTTAGAAAATTTTACACGAAGCACACAATGATTTGAAACAATTGTATTGGTGGTTAGGAATGAAACAAGATACGAGATGCTTAGTTTGTCAACAAGTTAAAGCCGAACATCAAGTGCCTTCGGGACTATATGATACCAGAATGGAAATGGGACAGAGTTACGATGGATTTCGTATCGGGGTTACTCCTATCTTCAAAAAAGAAAGATCCTATTAAGGTGATAGTTTATCGATTAATGAAATTTGCATTTCATTCCAATACATACAGACTTTTCGCTCGATAGATTAGCTAAATTGTACATCTCGGATAGAGATCTGAGGTTTACATTACAATTTTGGAATAAATTGAAAGAAGCTTTAGGTACACAGTTGCATTTTAGTACTGCATTTCATCCACAAACCGATGGTCAATCCGAGAGAGTGATTCAGATTCTTGAAGGTATGCTACGTTGTTGTGTTTTAGAATTTGAAGGCAACTGGGAAAAATATTTACCGTCGATTGAATTCGCGTATAACAATAGTTTTCAATCGAGCATAAAGATGGCATCATTTGAAGCTTTGTATGGTTGTAAATGCCAAACTCTATTGTAGACTGAGCTTAGTGAGGAAAAGATTCACGAGGTTGATTTGATTAGAGAGACCGAAGATAAAGTGAAAGTAATTCGCGACAATTTGAAAGCAGCTTCAGATCGATAGAAATCATATGCGGATTTGAAATGTAAAGACGTTGAATTTCAAATCGGCGACAAGGTGTTTATGAAAGTATCACCGTGGAAGAAGATTCTTCAATTTTGTCGCAAAGGAAAACTGAGTCCGAGATTTATCGGACCATACGAGATTATCAAAAGGATAAGGCCCGTGGCATATCAGTTAGCTTTACTGTAACGCCCCCACACCCGAAACCGTCGCCAGAGTCGAGCTTGAGGGGTTACCGAACATAATTTATCAAATTAAGAACTTCAAATCATTTGTTTCTACATTCACAGCTTTCTAACTACCCATGTCACAGTTACAAGAAAAATCATATCTCAAGTTACGAAACTCGAAATCAAGATCCGTAAATTTTCCCTAAATATAGACTCATATATATATTTACTAATTTTTTTCTAGAATTTTTGGTTGGGCCAATTAGTACAGTTTATTAGTTAAAGTCTCCCTTATTTCAGGGTTTGACTGCTCTGACATCTGTGTATTACGAATCAGATATCTCTCTATACAGAATTTCAATGACTACGAGGTTTGTTTTTCTTAAAACTAGACTCAATAAGGAATCTTTACATATAAATAAAAACTTATAATTATTTTTTTAAAATTTATTATGAATTTTTAAAGTCAGAACAGGGGATCCAGAAATCATCTGGCCCTGTTTCAAAAAAGTTTAAATATCTCATAAAATATAATTTATATGCCTGTTTTGTTCAATCCACATGAAAATAGACTCATTAAGCTTAAATTTTATAACTTACTCATTATTTAGTTCCATTTATACTATTTTTAGTGATTTTTCAAATTCATGTCATTGCTGCAGCAATATTCTGTTTTAAGGCAAGTTTCATCTTTCCATGAATTTTTATGAACTAGATAACCTATTAAACTTCCATAATATCAAACATGATCTAAATTAGCCATCACCATTACTTATCAATATCAAACATTTTATCAACCAAACATGGCCATATCATAAAATTATTTACACAAAATAAGTATATTGCTATACATGTCATACTTAAGTTTTACAAGCCATTTACCTAGATGAAAGTCCTTTAGATAGTGTGATCGAACCTTCGACCCGTCCCGATTCCCGAGCTGGCTTGTTCAAAACTACAGTAAATAAAGAGGAGGGAGTAAGCATAAATGCTTAGTAAGTTCATATGTAAATAACAAGTAACATAACAATACAAATATACCAAACAACTTTAGCATGGTATCACCAAAACATATGTCATATTTCTAAACATCATTCATCATCTTACCACCTTATCGTTGTTGTATCTATTTTCAACCCGAGGGTTAAGAACATACCTGTCCAAAGTGTCCATTTCACAACACTTACCAAAACGTCACTTGCATCTTAAGTGTTCTTCCATTTCACTAGAAATTTCACCCGTTGAACACATCGGAATACAACTCGGATACACGGATAATTTGCACATAAGTGCCTCATATGTAATCAAGAAATCATGTAACCCGCCCCTAAGTGAACTCGGACTCAACTCAATGAGCTCAGGCGTTCGCATCCATAAGTGAACTCGGACTCAACTCAACGAGTTCGGATGCCTAGTTACATCTCACGAACTCAGACTCAACTCAACGAGTTCGAACATTCGCATCCATAGGTGAACTCGGACTCAACTCAACGAGTTCGGATGCTCAACCATCCTAGTGACATGTCACTTGTATCCTAATATATTCCTAAGGTTCAAACGGGCTTTTTCCCTCGATCTCACATTTGTCATCTTCCATGGAATATCGGAACTGATACTCGGTAGCAATTCATATTTATCAAGTAGTAAACATGATTTGCATATTACTCAACATTAAACACAAAGCATAATATTTCACGATTAAAAATCAGCGTATCATATAATTAACATCAATAACTTAAAAATAACAATTATGCTACATTATTTACACATGAACTTACCTTGGTACCAAAATATAAAGATTTTGCAATTTAGTCCACAATCTTTTCTTTTCCTCGATCGCGACTTGAATCTCGTTTCTCTTGATCTATGATGCCAAATTAATCTTATTTAATACATACATTCATCAAAACAGCATTTAATACGAACTTTGGAAAAATTACACTTTTGCCCCTAAACTTTTGCATAATTACACTTTTGCCCCTAGGCTCGGGAATTAAACTTTATTCCTTATTCTTATGTTTTATAACATGCTGATCACTTTTCCCTTCTATGGCAACATCAAATTCTCTCTCTAACATATACTTGTGACTATTAGGTATTTTTGCCGATTAAGCCCTTTTACTCGTTTTCACTCAAAACCGAGTAGCACAAGTTGTCTAACATAATTTAAAACCTCATATTCTATCATAAAACATAAAAATACACAAATTTCACCTATGGGTATTTTTCCAAATATAAACCCTAGGTTGAATTATTGCTAACATAAGCTTAATCGAGCTACCGGGATTCCAAAAACGTAAAGAACATTAAAAACGGGGCTTGGAATCACTTACTATGGAGCTTGGAAGCTTGAAACAAACCCTAGCTATGGAGAACCCTTGAAATTTCGGCCTAATGAAGAAGATGGACAAAAATTGGCTTTTAATTTTGTTTTTAATTCATTTTAATAACTAAATGACCAAAATACCCTTACTACTAAACTTTCCAAAAATTCCTTCCATGTCCTAATTTTGTCCATGAACTTAAAATTGGTCAAATTGCTATTTAAGACCTCCTCATTAATATTCCAAAACAATTTCATACTAAAAACTTCTAGAATGCAAGTTTTGCAACTTATTCGATTTAGTCCCTACTTTCAATTTAAGCACTTTAGGCATAGAATTTCATCACGAAATTTTCACACAATCATGCAATCATATCATAATCATCAAAATAATTATAAAATAATTATTTCTATCTCGAATTTGTGGTCACAAAACCACTATTCCGATTAAGCCCTAATTCAAGATATTACATTTACCGTCAGAATTAGAACAGATCCACAATGTGTTTCATGTGTCGATGTTACGCCGATATAGATCAGATGTATCACATATAATTTCTCTGGCAGAGATTGAAATTCAACCCGACATGTCGTATAACGAAGAACCTATTAGAATTTTAGCTCGAGAGATTAAAGAGTTAAGAAACAAGAGCATAGCATTAGTGAAGGTTCTATGGAAACGTCACGGTGTTGAAAAGGCTACGTGGAAACTCGAGGAAGCTATGAGAAAACAATACCCTAACCTATTTTCTGGTAAGATTTTCAGGGACGAAAATTCCTAAAGAAGGAGTGGTCATAGCCCATTTTTAATCAAATCAGGACAGTGGTTTCGGGACCACAAATTCGAGGTCAAAATATTTATTTTAATATTATTTTGAGGTTTACAGCTTGATAGTATGATTGCATGAAAATTTCGTTAAGAATTTTTTCATTCGAATGCTCAATTTGATAAAAAGAACTAAACCACGTAAAGTGTAAAAGTTGAGTTCTAATAGCTAAAGGGGTCTAATAGCTATGGAAATTTAAAATAGAGGTCCTTAAATGGTAATTAGCCCATTAATAAGTTAGTAGATGATAATGGCTTGGTATTTACTGAAATAATTAATGTTTATAAAGGTTAATTTTGTAGTTTAGTAAATAATGATAATTAAAAATAAGTAAAACAACGTTATCATCTTTCTATTCTTTCTTCAACCGAATTTTCAAACAAAAAGGAAGCCATGGAAGCTTGCTAGGTTCAGCCTTGGTGTTTTGTGTGCATGGTATGATTTTTTATCCCGTTTTTAATGATTTCTATGTTTTTGGAGTCGTTGTAGCTTAATCTAGCTAGCCCAGGGACTAATTTGTAAAATTGTTAAAGGTATAAGGTTTTACCATTGATGAATGTGTGTGTTTTGATGTTTGATGATAGAAAATGAATGGTTGATGTTAGATAAACAACATTTGTTAAGTGATTTTGAATGAAATTGCAAATTAGGGATTAAATTGAGAAATGTGAAAATTAGGTGGTAAATGTGTGAAATGATGAAAAATATGGGCTGCTTTGAGTATAGGTGAAATTCGGCTAGCATGGTTGTGGACTCAATTGCATGGATTTGCATCTTTATGAGCTAGGGACTAAATTGTAAAAATGTTGAAATATTAGGGGCAAAAGTATAATTTTTCCATAATATAATTTTTGGGTTAAATTGAATAGAATGTATTTTGAATGAGTTAAATTTGATTATAAAGATCAAGAAAAGTAATAAATTTGATTATAAAGATCAATAAAAGCAACGTACGGATCTAGATCAGGGGAAAAATAAAGTTTTGGATTAGCCGATCCTATTCCTTGTTTTTGTGATCGAGGTAAGTTCGTATGTTAATAATGTATTTGTGTTTTAAATGCTTTATGATTGCATTATTAATTAATACAATTTTATGGGAATGTTCGACGAAAATTTGGCGGCGTGTGAAATCCCGGTTGAAACTTAGGAATAGATAGGATACAAATGACATGTCATTAAGGGTTATTGTCTTTTGGGTGCTGGTCAGTACCTTCTACCAATGGCTAAGTTTTTCGGCATGTGTTGCGATTACTCGTCAACTTGTGTAAGCAGCACTGTGTAGTTATGTCTTGACCGTCAGCTTGTGTGAGCAAACCCGGTGATAGCTCGAAAGTGAGCATTATATGAGATTTGATATTGAGATGGTTTCGACCATCTATTGGCACTTATGGTGTGAGATTTTCGAGTATCCGATATTATTTCAAATGGTTCAACTGGTATATAAATGATATAAAAGAGTATGAGATTGATACAAATTAGTACAAGTATGTACGTGAACCATACAAGCATTGAATCGAAGAGATTTATAAATTTCATGTCTAACCTTATAGATGAATTTGTGTTAGGTTTATGGATTAAATTGAGTTACATTATGTCATGTTTACTTATCTAAAATTGTGAATGAATGGTAAGTTATACTTATTAGCCATACGAGCTTACTAAGCTTTATGACTTACTCTTTTTATTTTTCCGTGTTTTATAGTGATTTCGAAGCTTGCTCGGATTGGGAGTCATCGGAGATCTCATCACACTATCCAGCTGTTATTTTGTTACTTTTGAAGTTTGGATATTTAGGTTATATAACATGTATAGGTGTCGTAGTTAATATGGCATATATGTTGGTAATGTATTTAGCCAATTGATTTGGCTTATAAATGATATTTGTTTTTGGTTATGTGTTTAGCCATGTGATTTGGCTTATTTTGTTAAACTCGGTTATGTATATATGTGCAAATGGCCTTTGATATGTGGTTTATATTTTTTTTGCTAATGCCTTATCGATAATTGGTAATGAATGTAGCAATTGGTTGAATTTGAGAATGAATTAGCATGCTAAGTATTAGGCAAATAATGCATATTTGAAAGTGACCATTTAGGTGATTTCTGGATGTGATATCGGTATGATTTTGAATGCCCAATTATGATGTTTATGAGCATTATTTATTGTTGTTATTGGTATAGCATATTTTGGACTTGGTTAAGGTTGATATGAATGCCTATTTATGTAAGGGTCAATTGCAATTAAATGTGTTTAGGTTGATGCAAGTTTAGGTGAGAAAGATGGCTTAGAAAATAGCCATTTTTGTCCACACGAGCAGAGACACGGGCGTGTGTCTCAACCATATATGACACACGGTCAAGTGACACGGCCACATGTCCTCTGATGTTTATTTAGGAACCAAGTCAATAGCTTCACACGGCCCAGCACACGGGTATGTGACTTGGCCATATGGCATAAATTAGTATACCCTCCAGTTTTCACACGACCTAGCACACAGTCTGGCACACGGGCGCGTAAGGCCATTTCGAAGGGTACACGAGCTAGTCACACAGGCGTGTGGTTGGCCATGTGACCCAAGTTAGGGAGTTACACGGGGAAGGACACGGGATAGGACACGGCCATGTGATTCCATTTCGAATGTTCACACGGCCTGTGACATGGGCATGTCTTTGGCTATGTGAGACATGCGGCCGGGCTACACAGGCGTGTTTCCCCTGTATTTTGAAAATTTTCTATGTTTTACAAAATTTTCCTGAGTTTTTGATTTAGTCCCGAACCACTTTTAATGCATGATTTGGGCTACAAGGGCTCGTATTAGGGACAATATGATTGACTATGAATGACTTTTATTTGGTTTGACTGTGAATGATTTTTATTTGGTTATGAAAAATGTATGAGAAATGCATGTTTGTTTAAGTAATAAGTCTAGTAATGCTCCGTAACCCTATTTCGGTGACGGACACGGGTTAGGAGTGTTACATGTTGGAACTCTTTCGCTTGGCTCCTCAGCTCCTCAATCCCGACAGTTAACTATAGAATGTGAGGGTGTGAGCTTAAAAAGCTCAGTGAATGTTAATAAAATGACGAGTAAATTAACACCCAAATCATGCTTAAATTGAAACCAATCAAATACAAATTTTCAATCACAATATCAATCCATAATAGTTCAATGCCATATGCACAACCATGTATAAAATATCATAATTAATCATGGAATATAATCATCAATTTAGCATATAACATTTCAGACATTTATATTGGCATGTACAATCATGGCTTAATCGGGTGATCATACAACGGATAAACGGATCTCCTTACTCCCAATCAAAATCAGAATTAGTCTCGAATTGAGCGGGCCAAGACCACATGCTCCCTTATATTGCCTCAAACCAATCCTGTTGAGTGGAGTCACAAGCTCAACACTCCCTTATCTACTCCAAATTAGTCCACCTAAAGCCTCATTGCTCACAAATAACATATCAATATGGTGAGCACTCACAAATTCTATGGTATTCCAACTATATTCAATGAACCTACCATGCTATAACGCCATTATAACCAATTAATCATAGCATAATTTTAGTCAATAATGTGCTCAATTTAAAGTGCCAAAACGCATATATAAATCATATAACATATCCATTTTAACATCAAATTAAATCTAGCACACCAATTACCTATTATCGATGTTCATTTATCAATTGAAATATCAATATACCATGAACCAAAAACTCCAGTATGCTTGCTTAGTTCACCATTATAATCAATTAAATCAAACAAACAAAATCAATAGATGCTAACTTACAAACACTTAACAAAAATTTTATCACTTAAACATATATCAATAATCTTTCTAAATTAACCAACTAAAACTCAATTAAATATTTGCAATTAGTAATTAATCATCCAATTAAGCATAAGTAAAGGTCAATTTACCAAATCGCCCCTTAATAACACTCACCATACAACTAACTCAACCACGACCAAGTAATCAACCAAGCAAATCCAAGCTCCAATTTCAATTAGCTCGATCCTCTTCAAGATTCAGAGCATCAACAGAGATAAAATATATATTACCACCTTTCAAAAGATATAATAAACACAAATTTTCATCAACTAGGCTACACGAAATTCTCACTCAAAGTTACCTTACCAGATTTGTATCATCAAGTCGAAAACTCGATGCCTCACAAAATCGATCACTCCAGCCCTCCTAATCACTTCCAAACATCAATACTAGACCAAATAAACATATACTAAGCATCAATTTAACATTTAAATCAATTTCGCAAAATCTGAAAAATCGGTTCATGAAGATGATAAAATTTGAATTTCTTTAAACTACCTTACAAAATATGTTTAATCTTGATAAATAAGATCAAAAACCTTCTAATAGATCCGTTTTGATTTGGAACATCCATTGATTTGTGAATTTCCTCTCAAAATTCAAGATCCACCATTGAAGCACCTTAAACTTTTGAAGAAGATGACATTGATAAAAAAATCATGTAGTTATCACTCAAATCATGTAAATATGCTTCTAATCATCATAAAAATAAGTTTAGAAATAATTATTACCTTTGATTCGTTCTAAATCCTTTGATTGAAAATCTTAATTCAAGAATCTTGAGAAAATTCAGAATATTTTTTGCTACATTTTTGAATAATTTCAAGTGAAAAGAGAGAGTATTTTGAGAAGGAAATTGTTGAATCTATTCTCTGATGATAGGTCTTTAAAATCATGCAAAGAAAAAAAATTATAGCTCTCTAATCTGATGTAAATGGTGTGAAAAGTAAGCTAGATGCATTGTGTTTAAAACTGAAACAATCCACCAAAAATTTAAAAATTGGGAAATTTTTCCAATGGCCACTCCCACATTTCCCTTACTTTACCAATTAGTCTTTTTCATCAAAAATTCCAAATTTAAAGGTTTATTTTCCAAATAAATACTCCAAAATTTCCCTTTTTTTACAATTAAATCTAATTTAATTAATATTTAAATTTAACTCAAATTAACCCCCAATAAAAATTATTTTAAAATTCTTTTTTGGCCCAAATTAATTATTTTCACTAATAATTATTTAATTACTTTAAAATTAAACTTCCAAAAATATTTTTATTTATCTGGATTATTGTTTAATCGATTTTAGATGAAATTAACCTCTTAAATTAAATTAAAAAATTATTATTAACCTGATAATTTCCTAAATTTAGGCTCGGAACCCAAAAAATATACCCAAAACTACTACACCTAGGATGAAGATATACCCGATTTAGGGATATTACGGGCCTTCCTAGGATGATTGACACCTCCTTATCTACTTCAAAGTCTAAATAAACAAATTCAGCAGGGAAAATAAATTTATACACGTGCCAATACATCCTCGATTTTTCCTTTTGGAAGTGCTAAATATTTATCTGCTAACTGAAGTGTGACCGTAGTAGGTCTAACTTCACTTATTCCCAACTTTCTAAATATGGACATGGGCATCAAGCTAATGCTTGCTCCCAAATCACCTAGTGTCTTACCATAATAAGTTGCTCCAATGTTGCAAGGTAGGGTAAAACATTCAGGGTCCTTCATCTTTGGGGGTAATTTATCTTGTAGATATGCACTGCATTGCTTCGTTAGAGTTACCGTTTCAAATTTTCCAAGTCTTCATTTCTTGAGCAGTATATCCTTCATGAATTTGACGTAGTTTGACATCTGCTCAAATGCTTCTACCAACGGAATGTTGATATGAAGTTGTTTGAGTACATCTAAGAACTTCTTGAACTGAACTTCCTACTTTTGCTTCTGAAGTCTTTGAGGGTAAGGTGGTGGAGGATTCTTAACTTGAACTGGGCACTTCGTCTATTGTGGTACTTCTACATCTAACAACGGTGTTAGTTTATCAGAATTGACTGGGTCAGAAATTACCTTATCAGATTTTGCAGATTCTGGTTCTGGTGAAGCTAGATTTTCAACACTTTGTTGAACATCCACTTTATCTTGAACATTAGTTGGCTCTTCTTCAACTTTGACAGTGTTAGGCTCTATCGTTTTTCTGCTCCTTAGTGTCAATGCTTTACAATGCTCTTTCCTTAGATTTCTTGGATTCTCCGTATCACTAGGCAAAGCACCTTGTGGTCAGTTCCTAAGTTTAGTTGCAAGATGACCCACTTGATTCTCCAATTTTCTTAAAGTGGCGTCATTCTTTACCATATATGCCTTCAATAGGTTCTCTAGGCTATTGGAAGGTTGAGCTTGTGGTGATTTTTGAACTTGTTGGGTAAATTCAGATGGCTAAGTCAATTTAGGTTGTGCGTAAGTGTTACTGGGTCCAGCCCCTTGGTTATTCCAAGAGAATTTCGGGTGGTTTCGCCAAGATGGATTATAAAAATTGGACTGCAGTCCTTACTTACCTCGATTTTGGTTCTGGTTACCCATGTAATACACAAATTCTGGGTTTGATGGGCATTCTTTAAACAAATGTCCTTCCCCATAATAGACATAGGCTACATTTTTGAATTGATTCGGTGGCTGAGCTGCAAAATTATTAGACCCATTAGCAGTAAAGTTCTTAAGCATTGAAGATATCGAAGATACCTGATATGCGAGGAAAGTGAGAGTGTACACTACGTGTATTCTTGTGACTCGTCTTTCTAATATTGCTCGATTGGTTGGTTATTGGTAATTGTTGCTGGAAATTCTCTCCATGATTTCATAAGCCTTATTATAAAACTTAGAAAAGATAGCAACCGTCTACTACCATCGTCGTGTGAGCATTTAGACCGTTATAGATCATCTCTAATTGGATGCAATATGGGATTCCATGATGAGGGCATCTTCGTAATAGTTCTTTAAATCTTTCTCACGCTTCATACAATGACTCATCATCCATCTGTTGGAAGGTAGTGATTCATTCCGCAACTTAGCATTCTTGCTAGGTGGGAAGTACTTCATAAGTAATCGTTTTGCTAACTCTTAACATGCGATGATGGAATCTAGTGGCAATGAGTCCAACTGGCTCGAGCTCTGTCCCTTAGTGTGTCGAAACTATTTTTTTTAAAAAAGGGGGTCGACTTGATTTTGAAAATGAAAACGAAAAAAAGGGAGTCGCCACCAATCCTTTTTTATGAGCTGTGATTGGATCACCTCGTAAAATTGGTTATTCTAATAAATAGTTTTATTTATTTAAACAAAGATTTTGGTCCACGAAATTCAAAAAGATAGGTTCGGGAGTCGGTTATGCACGAGGAAGGGTTAGCACCCTCGATACGCCCAAAATTGGTACCTAATTGATTAATTAGTGTCTAAGTGTCGAAAATTGAGAACTTTGAAGAAAACTACGATCCATCGTTAAATTATTGCTTAATTGAAAATTTTTTGAGCAAAAGGTGTGTGAAAAAGAATTATGTCCTGTAAGTTAGGACACGATATTTTTAATCCCTGAAACGAGAATAAACACCGAAATTTATTTATTTTTGAAATGTATTTGATTATCTTGGTCTTAGAAAGAAATCACATTCTGTGAGTTAGAACGCGATCTTTTCATAATTCCTGAGATTATTTAAAATTCGTGCTTTTAAAAATGTTTGTTTATTCGGATTCATCGAGAAAGTCGAAACCTCGTAAGTCAGGGAATGACATTTCAAATCTCGAAATACGAAAAAGCTTATTTTAAAAAAATAGTTTTGTACATCGAGTAAAGATTATTGCAGTATGATTTATAGTAAAAATGTGAAAGCAAATCACGGTGTTAATACATGTAACAACATAATAATAGATGCGATAATATGAGCGACAATAATAAAGCGAAAATAAATGACAATAAGGTAAATGAATAAATGAAAAGCAAGCTAATTGTAAAATAAATCAATATATAAAAAATAAAAATAAAACAAAATAAAAATATTAAATAAAACAAAATAAGAAATGATGATGATAATAATAATAACAATAATAATAGTAATAATAAAAAATAATAATCATAGTAAAAAAATAAAATAAAATAATAGTAATAATAATGATAACAATGATAATAAATAATAATAGTAATAATAATGATAATAAATAATAGTAAAAATAATAATAATAATAATAATAATAGTAACAATAATAATAATGATAATAAATAATAATAGTAAAAAATAATAACAATAATAGAAACAATAATAATGATAATAAATAATAGTAAAAATAATAATAATAATAATAATTATAAATAATAATAGTAAAAATAATAATAATAATAATAATAATAATGATGATGATGATGATGATGATGATGATGATAAATAATAGTAAAAATAATAATAAAATTAATTAATTTGATAAGATAGCCGAAATAACAAAAAAAGGATTGAATTGAACTTAAAACAAAAGTTTGAGGCAAATTTAAAAATAAATAAAAGAGAAAAGGACCAAATCGAGTGCGCGGATAACAATGAGGGACTAAAAAAGAAAATATCCCCGCCCTCCAAAACGTAGCACTTTACACGGGGCTAAAATGAAATCAAAGCAAAATTCTAGGGCAAAATTAGAAATAAAAGAAACTTAATTGCAAAACTATAAAAAAGCAGAAGGGCTAAAAGCGCAAATAGCCCATCCGCTTAAAAACACAGGGATCTTTAACTGGAGCGGGTCAGATCTCGGGTTAGGGGCCATAATGACGTTGTTTTGCGCCTGGTGTTTTTAAATCAAAACAACGCCGTTTTGATAAGCTTTATAAATCAAATTTTTTTACCAAAAATTCATTCTACCCCTCTTTTAAAAAAACTTTCAAAAACCTCTCAAAACACTCTCCCCTCTTTTGATGTCCGATGATCGAACGTGGGCCACCGTTGTGGGCTCTGCCATCGGCGACCATCGTGCAAAACAACCGGAGCCAAAAAATGCTCCCCTTTCCAGGCGATTGAAGAAAGATAAGTTTTCTCTTCTTTTTTTTATTTTTGTTATATATACATATCTACAAAAACAGATTCGAAAAAGAAAAGAAAAAGAAAAAATAATAATAAAGATAGAACAACCTTTGAAGATCTTCTTCTTCTTTATTTTGCTGATTTTTTGTTTTATATCTCTCTCTGTATTTTTTATTTCAAAAAGAAAAAGATCCCTATTACAATCTTTTTCATGGTTTTTATAGCCATTACATTACATATTATTTTTATTATTTTTTTCTATTGTTCTTGTACTTGATGTTTGCGTGTTTCTTCTTCTCTTTTGTAGGTACAGTTGGTGGCAGAGCAATTGGCATGGCGGTGGCAACAGGCTAGGAGCGACGGCAGACCTAGGGGCTAGGGTTTTTTTCTGAAAATTTTAAAGTTTTGGGCCTCTTATGTTTGGGCTAGGGTTTTTTAATTTTGGGTTTGGGTGTATTGTTTTTTTTTGTTGTTTTTTGGCTTGTAATAGACTGTATTTTTATTTAAAGCCCAGGTAAAATTGGGCTATTACACAGTGAATATGGGAACAACTTTAATCTTTGTGCTTTTTTGGGTACCTAGGTTAACTTGAAGGAGTTACTCGCCTCCATAAACAATCTGAAGTGAAGGTGAGGATCCTCAGTTGGCATTCCACTGAATTAGCCCACTATCTGAAGCATCTGAAACATGATTGGCTTCAGCACAAATTGTTGTGCCTCGATTTTAGGTCTCTTAATACCCGAATTAAGCTCATGAAACATTAGCACGACATAATTTCTCAGGGCTCTATCCTTATCATCAGTAATAAGGATAGAATTTTAAGCATGATTTGCTCTATTTCCTTGATTTTGTTCTCAAGGTCCATCTCTTCGATCCTTCTCTAAGTTGCTTGTCTTCTTCTTTGTCGAGAAGTCCTTTCAATTTCAGGATCTACAGGAAGTAAGTCGATAATTCGATCAATACTCATAAACATCTGAAGCAATCACAGAAAAAAAATGATTAAATTAAAATTAAATAGAAAATTTAACAAAAATGCAAAATTAACAATTTCACAAATAATGTATTTTAAAACAGTCCCCGACAACGACATCAGAAACTTGAAACGACGAAAATGTACAAGTGTACACAAACATATCAAGTAATAAAGTGACAAATAATGTCAAGTTATTGTACCACAGGGACTGTGAAAGAGAATATTTATGAAATGCAAATTTAAACAATTTGGTGATGAAAAATAGTTGATTTGAAGTTGTGATATAAAAACTAAGAAAATTAATTAAGTGCTAACTAAAAAAATAAAAAGTAAAATTCCAATGCACAATTTCTTAAAATGAGTTTAATCAATATGACATAAATGTGTTAGATCAATTTCATTCTTTAACTTAGAATTACTAAAACTATGTTCATGTTGTTACGAATAATTTCACGACAACTTGGTATTTTGTTAACTAATGCACATGCATACTTACTAAATCAATCAATCTCTTAAACATATTCCTATGTCAATTTAAACAATTAATCAATTTTCATAAGCAAGTATGAGATAAAGTGAGGTAACAAAATATTTCTATATTTTGAAACAATTTAATCACAATAATCTTAAAAGTTATGCAAGGCTAAAGTATAGTTTAATATCATTGTTAATTTAACCCTCGACTACCTTAGAAGATTAAACATGCACCAATTAAATACTGTGTCAATTAATTATAATTTCAATTCGATTAACAATTAGCTCATTCATTACCTTACAATTATAATGCAAGCATAACATAAGCATGGTTTTATTTAATCAAACAATTTAAGTGAACATAAACATGATTTTAATAATTTAAGCGAACGAGAACAAAAACACAACAAATATTCATAATCATGATCACAACATAAACAAGAAAAAATAAAGAGATGTGAACTAGGAAACAAATCTCAGTGTTTCTTCGAAGCCAGACTAGTGTACTCCTCTTGTTTTCTGCTCGTCCTATCGATCCAAGGCCTTCACGAACACTTGAATACTGCTACTCCAAAGGACGTTCTAGCTCTTTATTAAGAGGGGAAATTGGCAAGGAAAGGAGGACAGAGGAAATGGGAAAATACAAAAGAGAATGGAAGAGAGAAAGATGTGTGAATTGAGGATGTAAGGGATGATTTTTAAGGAAGGGAATAAGGGTATTTATAGGTGGAGATGGCTGCTAAAAATAGAAAAAAAAATCAGCCACTCCCTCTTCCTTGGTCGGCCATTCTTTGAGATAGTTTGATTGATTCAAAATTTTTATTTTTAGCTTGAGGCTAAAAATAGAAGGCATGAAAAAAGGAGGGGCTTGAACGGAATTAAAGGCAACTTCAAGGGCTATTTTGCAATTATAAAAATCAATTAAATAAGTTGTTTGGGTTAGCTATATGGGACAGCTTGGGCCTCCAAATCCTTGGTGGATTTGTCCTCTTCTCTTAGCACAATTGGGCTCATTTTTCTTCTTCATTCTTGTAATTAATTTTTAACTCAATTGATGTTGGATCAAAATTAATTATAAAATATGTTCAAAAAATATTTTTGGATTGTTTGTGGCTGGAAAATTAATAACCATACTCTTGATTCACTCGATGCAAAAAATTGTCCCAACAGTTCAAGCCTCTCGAGGTGACTGCCGAGCCGATTTTCACTCTTTGTGCAAAACCGTTGAAAATAAATCAAATTTTGAAAATTTATTATAAAAATAATTAAAATTCAATATGTTAATAATTTGAGTGCAAATTAATTATTTTATAATTAAAGTATGAATTTTGACAAAAATTACTATGAAACTGCATGAACTAAAGCTCAAAAGGTGCTAAAAAAGTTTATATATTTTTGTGTTTCCAAGGTGTCATGACATACACACTTGTAAGAGGTGTAGATGCAGGATGCTGAGATGGTGTATAGTGTGGTGCTTGTGTAAAATACATGGGGTTACTGAAAGGAGTAAGAATATATGGAGGGAATTGATCAGGATGTGGTGTAGACATCCATACCCATTATTGGGTTAGAGTTGATAACAAACCCATCACGGCACTTACTCCGGACCTATAATTCTGGAGCAATCATTGTGGCCTCCTCAAACGAAATTGCCTACTCCTCGCCTCCACTAATACTAGATATATCTTGTCGGCAAGTCTAAACCATGTCATGTACTCCATGGAGGTCACCATCTCCGAGGTGAAAAAAGTTTCGCGTATGGGTATGAAATCCTTCCTATGATCCCAAATGTCGATATATTCCTTGTAGAATTCCCGCCAATTTTCTTCTATTTTCCCCCATAAATCAAGCTTGTGTAGTGCTTCGATGTCTTGCGGTGTCGGTGGAATATTTTGCGTTCACCCAAACTGTCGCATCACTCGATCCGATTTGTGTATCTCCACTGTCACATAAACCACCTATGGCACTTTCGCATTCTACATACTCCAAATGGCCAAAAATTCAAGTGGGATGCATTTTACGATTTTCAAATTGACGTATGGCATCCACTCAAACTGTAGTGCATAATTATAAATTTTGTTATCTACAAAATTTTAAATTTCAATTCATTGCATAATTATTATATGTTTGAAAAATTCAATAACTAACCTCGGCTTTCGAGTGTTGATCTAGCAACAGTCAAATATCTTATAGTTGGTCCAAGAGTCTCACATAACTCGGCCCATGGTTCCACCTACTCAAACAATATGTTAATTCAAACATATAATAAATAAACAACATTTACTATGATAATTATATATTATTATCAAATGAATTTTACCTTGTCACCAATGGGAATGTATAAATGGTGTCTACTCGGAGACGTAAAAATGGTAGCTGGCACTACGCCCATGACTACAACAAGAGTAGGCAACTACCGATTGACATCTTATCCGGTTTCATTACCCGACACAACTCCCTGTACAATGTGGCCGAACACGGCTGATTCCCAACTCAGTTGACCATATTATTTGAAGTCGAACAGATGTAGTAACCACCTTATGTGTACCAAATTTCAAAATTTATTGGGCATTAGAATGTCCCCAATTAATCTTAGGATGAATGGTCAAGCGTATTGTTCTTTAACAATGTCAGTCGCGTCCGCAGGAAGGTCTTTGAAATTATCTTGCAATCATTTCATCTTTATTTGGCGACCTTGAAACTTGTTCAACACCTTCCCTTAAAATGCCTTGTAAAGGTCCTCCTTACTGGGAATGACCATTGACCTCGTAACGACTAACCCATCCACGGGTAAATCGAGTTGTAAAGCTACATCCTCGAGTGTGATTGTATACTTACCGCATGGAAGATAGAATATGCATGTCTCGCATCTCCATCTTTCCACCAACACGCTGATAAGTGTGGGATCCAATTGACAACCCCTGAGCATACGAGATGCATGTAAGAATCTCGCATCTTGCAAATAATGATGAATTTCACTCAGTGCGCTCTTAGATAAATTGTGTATGAACCCCTTCCAAACCCAATCATCCGCCTATTTATATCAACAAGAAATTTTAAAAACTTTAAAATTAACTTAATTGAAATTAATGAAAATTAAATTTTTTCCTTACCATTACCGATTACGTAGCAAAAATGTGTTTGTCGTCAAAACGAAAAAAATAACTTGCCATTCATGAAAAATTAATTGAAATGAATAATTTACGAAATAATAAAGTAAAACTAGAATATTTTTGTACAAATTTATTGGAAAATTTTGATCTTCAGAGAATAGTCAGAATTGAGAGCTTGTTTGGTTTGGTGTATTGGCTAAGCCAATACACCCCTAATCGATGGGCCCCATTTAATCCCACTTCAATCCTCTGTTTGGTTCAGGGTATTGGCTAATACCCGTCTATTACATTACACCCCTAATCCCCAAAATCCACCGATTTCTATTACGTTCCTCTTTCTCAGATTAGGTGCTGCTTGAGTTTTAGACCCTGTTTTACCCTCCTGCTTCCCCTTTCCGTCTTCTGTTTCTTCCTTCTGTCTTTCTTTTGCTGAAGATTACAATAGAATCGACGCTTGGCCTTCTCAACCTTTTATTTTCGGAGTTTACTGCAACTGGAAAGGTAAATTCATATTTCTAACTCTCTTTTGCTCTCAAATTTATATGGATTCCTGTATTTTAATTAGCTTAAGTTCCGAGTAGATTTCTATTTCTTAAAGGTTTTTGTTGCTGGTGGAAATTGGAACTCGATTGCAATGTAAATTGTCTCGTTTTCTCTGTTTTAATTAGCAATGTAAATTGCTTCAAAACCCAAGACTGAAAAACCAGCTACTCCTCGAACTACCACTCGAACCTCTGGGATTTTTAAACTTACCCCTGTTTCTTCTACTTTGGCTCGATTCCTTGGAGCCCCAGAGGCTTCCCGTTCCGATGCTGTTAAGCATATCTGGAGCTATATCAAATCCCATAACCTTCAGGTTCTCTCCATCTCTATTGCGTCCTATATAAAGTTATATTGTTTGGTCTAAATAAATGTGGGCTTGAGTAAATATCTGGGAAAATGTTGTTCAATTTTGGTAGTTAATTTGTACCATTTATTAATGGTTCTTGTTGCGAGTTGTTTGCTTGATGGCTTTATGAGGTTTCTTTACCCTTTCCATGGGCATTTGTTCCCTCTATAATATTTTTTTGTGCTTGTTAATGCTGGGGTTTGGACCTGTTTGGTGTTTATTGTTCAAGAGTAGTTAAGCTAGCAGCTGTAGTAGGATTAGTTCATTAGGTAAATAGTTCTCTGTGATTGGATTCAATAATTCAATTATATCATCAATCAGTTCCGAGTGAAATGTTTGCCGGATTCTGTTTGTTCTAAATTCATTCCACATTATGTATGTTTGATCTAAATTGTTAACCACTATGGTCAATAATTGATAAACAGGTTTTTTGTGAAGAATTTGAACAGAGTTGTGTATGCTTTTCATTGCAGTTTCCTTTGTGGTATTTGAGACTAGATTGTTTTCACATGAGCTATTGGCAATTTCGACTACACAGTCCGATCTTATCGCCTCACTCGTTAGTTTATTTACTTGAATATAGTTATGAAACTGCAACGGTTGTTTGCTGTTAGGGGAGATTGATGATGTGCTGGATATGTGATTTCAGTTTGGTATGATCATTGACTCTTTTGCTTTTTTTGAAATTGACACTGGCTCCTCTATTAGTAATCAGATTGTATTTTGTTTCTTTTACTAAAAATAGGTAAATTAATATTTGTACATTACATCAAAGAGCAAACTGGTCATTCTTTAGTCTTCATACCTTAGTATGAGGTAGATGCCACGTGTCACATTATTCTATTAGTTATGCTAGTTTTTAAGAGTACAAATGAATGAAATTTTTAATAGAAAGGATTAATTTGTTCTTTGATCTAATGGACAATGAATAATTTAAAATACAATTTGATTCCTATTGCAGGGCCTCCTTATACTTTTACCGCCATTTGGATGTGCTTCATTTGGCTGGTGATCTATTCCCCTCTACCCCATATTTGTCTTTGCTTTCATCTGTCATTGGGACATTTGCTATTTTTCTTCATTCATTCTTCATCTCAAGTTGTGTTGCTCCTAAACTCTTCAGTACTCGATTCAACAATCTCAAAATCAATATATACCCCAAGACTTGTTCTACTTGTATGAACCTACAAGTTCCACAGAAAGATCATTCTCGCCAAAATCATGAAAAATCAACAATGCTAAATACCATGTTTGCTATTCATTTCTTTAGTCAATTCATTCGCACAAATGACATCTTAAAGAATCCATCTTGGAAAATTTCTGGGAAAATGTTGTTCAATTTTGGTAGTTAATTTGTACCATTTATTAATGGTTCTTGTTGCGAGTTGTTTGCTTGATGGCTTTATGAGGTTTCTTTACCCTTTCCATGGGCATTTGTTCCCTCTATAATATTTTTTTTGTGCTTGTTAATGCTAGGGTTTGGACCTGTTTGGTGTTTATTGTTCAAGAGTAGTTAAGCTAGCAACTGTAGTAGGATTAAATTTTATGAATATTCATTTGCTACAGTTAGTTTCATTGATGGAGATTGGATTGTTATGGTTCATAAATATAAGTTTAGCCTTTTCACAGTTTTATATATAGCTTACATGCTAGCTCGCTGTTTCATTTTCCTACTAGCAGGTTTTTGTGGTGTTTTAGTTCTCTTCTTTCTAGATTTCTACCTCCTAAGCAACATTTTCACCCTCTACTTCCTTTCTATCCTTTAATGCTTGCTCAATTATGGTTGTTTTGAAATATAAAACTAGTCACTTTTATCTCAGGAAGACAAACAAACAACAAAATTAGTCAAAAATAACCTGCCTAATCACATGAACCCTCTGAAGTCTGAACAAAAAATAAAACCACTACTGAACTGCACATGATATCTCACTTTAAAATTTTCGTTTTCTACAACTTTATAAGCATCAAGATTGGGAGAAAGAAACCAAAACATAAAACAACTTTGTTTCACTAAATGAACAAGGATTCCTCATGGTACTAAAAGTTCCTCATGGTACAGTGTATAGTTAGAGGAATTTGAATTATTCATTAAGATCAAACTTTGTTTGCTGAATTAATCATTTTTTAGCCAATTTATTTTATAGGTTATTATCTAGTTGATGCTGGATACACAAATTGTGAGGGATTTCTTGCACCATTTAGAGGACAGCGATATCATCTGAACGAGTGGCGTCAGGGTTATCAGCCAAGTTCTCCGCAAGAGTTTTTTAATATGAAACATGCCTCAGCACGTAATGTCATTGAAAGATGCTTTGGCTTATTAAAACTTAGATGGGGAATACTTAGGAGTCCATCGTTTTATCCTGTAAGGGTGCACAATAGAATTATTATTGCATGTTGTTTGCTCCATAATTTTATTCGAACCCATATGAGTATTGATCCCATTGAAGCGGAGGTGGGAGAAGGATTACCTACTAATGTGGTGGATGACGATGAACTG
The DNA here is from genome assembly GCF_007990345.1 of Gossypium hirsutum. Taxonomy (NCBI): domain Eukaryota; kingdom Viridiplantae; phylum Streptophyta; class Magnoliopsida; order Malvales; family Malvaceae; genus Gossypium; species Gossypium hirsutum. The sequence goes on along the minus strand of NC_053429.1, from coordinate 35,301,522 downwards.
AATATAACAAATATTCATCCATCGGATGCTTGGGCTACTTGGAGGATGGAACTAGCCAACCAAATGTTCGATGAATGGCAAGCATCTAGAAATTAGTTAGGTTTAGGGACAATTTGAGTTTGAATTGATTTGTTGATGTTATTTTATGTATCTAGTTTATTAAACTTTGGTAGTCTTTGATTACAATTCTGTATTGTACTAAACTTTGTTGAATTATAATTTAATTATCTTTTCATTCAGCATGTGTTATAAATTTAAATTTAGTATTGAACTACCGATATGATATATATAAACTGTTCACCTTTTGATTCATGATATTCAAAATAGTAAATAATGTGTATTTGTTTAAATACCAAAACAATTTACCAAAACAATTTTATTAAAATATAAGAATTTTACAATAATGTGTATCTGTTCACCTTTTGATTACAATAATCATTTACCAAAACAATTTTCTGCTAATTATAAGAATTTTATTAAATTATATATTTTAATTAAAATATATTTAATAATAATTATGTTTAAATATGATTAAATTATTTATTATTGATATTAATAATCTTATTAAAATTTAAATAACAATAACAAATTTCTGCTAATTATAAGAATTTTATTAAATTATATATTTTAATTAAAATATATTTAATAATAATTATGTTTAAATATGATTAAGATATTTATTACTGATAATAATAATCTTATTAAAATTTAAATAACATTAACAATAATCATTTACCAAAACAATTTTCTGCTAATTATAAGAATTTTATTAAATTATATATTTTAATTAAAATATATTTAATTATAATTATGTTTAAATATGATTAAAATATTTATTACTGATAATAATAATCTTATTAAAATTTAAATAACAATAACAATAATCATTTACCAAAACAATTTTATGCTAAGGGTATTCTAGTCATTTTAGTTTTTTCCATTATGCTATTACACCTCTATTCCATTCAACCAAACACAAGATTACTATTACACCTCTATTCCATTACATTCAACCAAACAGTGGATTAGCTATTACACCTCTAATCCAATACACCTCTAATCCCAATACACCTCTAATCCAATACACCTCTAATCCAATACAGCGAACCAAACGCACCCTGAGAGTTTAGAGAGAATAAAGAGAGTTGGATTTGAGTAAAAAGACTGGAAATGGCCTGAGCATTTATAAGACAAAAAGTTACTGTTGGGCTGGGCTAAAATTTTACCGTTGGGGAAATGACTGTTGGAGGAAAGCGTGTCCTACAGGATGCACTTTCACATACTTTTTTTTCCAAAAATGACCTATTTCCCTAAATTTTTAAAAAACCAACCTATTTGGCCAATAATTTTTTGGCATATATGGCTAATTTAGCCATTTGGTAATTTAATTTTATAATATCATTATTTATTCCAAATTATTAACATTTAATTATTTTGATTAAAATGATGACATTGGTTTTTTAAGGGAAAAAAACCTTCTAGCTTATCATGTTTGATATTGATTTTTTTTTAGAAAGGGTGTTTTATAGTGTTGTTGGAACTAGATCGAAAAGGCCAGTCGAGTTTGTTGGAATAAGAAATGACCAATATATCGGTTTCACTACAACAAAATAGGTTTTTAGCGGCGTTCTTTTAGGCTTATAGTGGCGCTTATAAGTGCCATTAAAACAATTTGTGGCGTTTTTATAAGCGCCACAAAAAGTGCTGCAATAAATAACACCGCTAAATTTTGTGAAAAACGCCGCTATAGAACATGACCTTTAGCTACCCTTTCTCCTTAAACACCGGTAAAGATATGACCTTTAGCGACACTTTCCCCAAAAATGCCACTAAAGACCATATCAAATTCAACTTCCTTTTTAATCATCCCATTTACATTCTTACCTTAAATGATCATACAAAATTTAAATGACCTAACAATGGACACATTTTAAATTGTTTTTGAGTTCAAAAACATTAACAAGAGAACTTTTCATAATGTTTGATCAAAATGTTAACATAATCATCTTTGAAAACCCAGTCTAATGACTACAATACACTTTCTTCTAAAAAGTAAAATCTTTGAAACTTCTGCCGAATAAACAACGTGATGTTCACTATAAGAAACTTCAACTACAAGCATACTACAATTACTTGTCAGTTTAATTCCAGCAGAGCTTCTTGATTGACCTGCTTTAGACCTGCACAAGTACTTGTCAATTGAAGCTGCTGCACCCATGATCATACCTAAAATTGCAAAAACATAGAATCAATTGACTCATATAGAGTATAACAAATCATCTGTGAGCTTTGAAGTTCTTAAAATGCTTCACAAAGAACTTACATAATTTATACATATTTATTTTAGATTAGAACGCTGTGTTTTTAAGGCAGGCAAGTCCGCTTTTGGTTACTCAAATGACCTATTTGAGAATCAATATTTTTAATAGCCTCCAAATTTTCTTTTTCATTTATTATGTATTATTTTTGAATACATCATTATTTTTAAAATATTAAAAAGTTAGTTAAATATTAATTATAAGTATTGTATATTTTTTCAGTACAACACATTATCATTAGGTAAAATAAATAGTGTAAATTTTATTAATAAATATTAATAACTTCATTTAAATACCTTAAATTTGCTCAAATTCGAAGCAAACTTATGAAAAAAAAAAAAGAAGAAGTAAATTAGTATCGAAAACGAATAAAAGATAAACAAAGATAAAATAAAACGAGAGAGAGTCCGGTGAAGGGAGTAAAAAGCAGTAAAGACGGAAGAACGAGCAACGAAGATAACGAAAGAAAGAGGGAAAGAGAGAAGTAAACAAACTTAAGTAATATTTAAAAGAATTAGATAAAATTTGTAATTTTTATATAATTTTTTTATGTAAGAAAACAAAAACAAAAGCAAAAGCAAAAAATTTCAAAATATGAAAAAATTTTGTTATAATTTGGTCCTATCCAAAATAGATAACTACCTATCCATAACAATTGTTACTTTTTTTTATTTATTTATCAATGTTTTTTCTAGTATTTTAATATATCAAATGGTTTAGATTAAATATTCTTAAATATAAAAGCATTAATTGATTGTATAAAATTTCATCATTTAACAAATCTCAAGTAAACCTTAAATCCTAAACCATTTAATATATATAAAGTTTATCTATTATCTCTTAAATAATTTAAACTATAATCATAATTTTAATATATTAATTTTAATATTATTTCTTTTACAATTATATAATAAATTATTTAATATATAAATTAAAAAACACGAATTAATCTACCCTAACCCCTAAACCCTAAATCATAAAATATAAACCCCTAACCCCTAACCCCTAACCCTTAAACCGACCTTAAACCCCAACCCTTAAACCATATAAACCTTAAGATAGTAACTCCTAAACCATAAACCCTAAACTAAAATGATAATTAATTCAATATTTTAAAATTAATACTATCTCTTTTACGATTATATAAGAAATTATTTAATATATAAATTAAAAAACAATAAGTCATATACCCAAAAAAGTTTAAAATTATTTTAAATAATAGTATTTTAATTTTTTTCATTTTTAACAAATATTTTTCTATAGCAGCGTTTTTCAGAAAACGTCGCTAATACTTGATCTATAGTGGCGTTTTTCAAAAAGTGCCACTAATGCTCCTCTATAGCGGCGTTTTTCAGAAAGCGCCGCTAATGGTCGACCTATAGCGACGTTTTCAAAAAGCACTGCTAGTGCTCGACCTATAGCGGTGTTTTTAAAAAAGTACCGCTAATGCCACTAAAGCTCACATAAAACGACGGCGCTGTGTTTATTTTTTGTGGCGTTTTTCAAAAAGCACCGCTAATGCTCAATCTATAGCGGCGTTTTTCAAAAAGTGTCGCTAATGCTCAATCTGTACCAGCATTTTTTCTTCCAACGCCGCTAAAAACATGGTTTGGATAAAGGATTTGGACCAATCTTTAAGCAATTCATTAGGAACCAATAAAAAAATTAAAAATCGAGATAAAAATCGGTCATTGAATTTATTTATAAAGTTTTTAATATTTCATTAATTTTTATGAATTTTTAATTATTTATTTAATTATTGTTGGATCAATAGTCAAACTGGAACTCAATGATGTGATATGATTTGAAAAATATGTGCTAGTATTTTAATAAAAAATATAAAATCTAGAAACTCAATTATATTGAATTTATACAAAATTATTAAATCTCAAATTTAACTGTGATAAAGCAACAAAAATCATAATCTGATGAATCACAGCAAGATTTGTTTTACAACATTACAAATTATATACCATTAAATGTCAAAAAAAAATTAGAACTGTAAATTGTGTGATATGAAATAATTTCCTGGATAGGTGAACAAATAATACAGAGTTTATCAAATATTGTGTCAGCTTTAAGAAACTATCTTTCTCGGTTGAGATCATATTCAGGTTGTTTTGAAATTGAATAGTTTGGAGTTATTTCAATTTCTGTGGTGGAGCCGGAAGGATTAAGACCATATTCACTTGTGGTTTCACTAAAGCTATCATTGTTGTTGCATAGTTGAGCATTTTGGATAAACGTTGCTGACGAAGTGCTGTTAAATGAGTTTTTCCAAAACCTACTTCCTTCCTCCAGATATGGTAATGAAATATTGTCTTCTAGAGCTCGAACCACCTGCATTGATTCATTTTTTTTTACTATGTTCTAAAAATTCGAATCAGATTATAAATAATCAATAACCTGAATATATCTCATCCTAATCGAAATTGTCAGAAACAATTTGAATCTAAAAGAAAAAAAGAAAACTCAATGATTTAAATTTGAATCAACTAATACTAGAAATTATTTAAATCCAAAAAATCTAAAATGATTTAAACTCAAATGGTCAAAAATTAAACTCTAATCGAAAAATGATTTGATTAAAAAATTTAAAACCCAAATTAATTCAAGGATCCTTTCAGTTAGAGGTGTGCATAGACCGGGCCGGGCCGGGCCGAAGGCCTGTCCGAAATGTGAGAGGGTTTGAGCAAAAATAAGGCCCGTTTAAAAAACGGGTCGGGCCTCGGGTAAGGCATTTTATGCCCGGCCCCGGCCAGACCTGACCCGAATTCACTAAATGAAAAAAAAATATCTATTTTTTAATATTATTTTCTTATTATTTTCTTCCTATTTTGCTACTATTTTACTATTATGTTGCTACTATTTTGTTGTTATTGTTTGGATATTACATAAACTTATTTTATTGTTAATCTTTTTTATTATTTTAAGGACATTTGCTAATTTTATTATTATTTTAGAGGCATTTACTTGTTAAATTGCATCTATTTTAGTGTTATTTAAGTATACATGTTTTTTAAAATTTATTTTTAATTTGTTGAGAAATATTTATTTTAATGTTTTTAGTATTTTTGATGGTTTATATATATTTTAAAATTATATAAAAAATAATATAAAAATTAATATGGGTCGGTGAGTTTTAACATTTTTATTCAGACCGAGCTTGGACAAAATTTTAGACTCATTTTTTGGGCCGAGCCTGGGCCTAGCAAACTGGCCTAAATTTTTAGTTGGGTCCGGCCGACCCGGCCCATGCACACCTCTACTTTCAGTCGCACCGGTGTAATATGAGATGAAATCTTGACATTTTATGAAGTATTTTTTTCTCCAATATCACCAAAACAGCATTTGGATGTTTACTAGTGAGGCTCTTAAGATTTTAGGATAAACTAGGCTTACCCCTTAGGTTTTAAGATTATCCCCTTATCCTTTCTAGTTGATAAAATCTCATACAATCAAATTACTAACAAATTCAAATTAAGATACAATTATACCCTTGTCATCTATGTATTTTCTATTTATTTTATTCATTTCTCATTTCTTAATTACAAAATAATGAAAATGTAATTACATATTAAAAGTATTATAAAATTAAATATATTTAAAAAAAATATTAAAATAATACATAAAATATATACATAAATGGAGTGAAAAGCAAATGGTGAAAAAGATTTGTTTTCAATGTATCTCACGGCCTGACATAATGGTAACTCCACTTGAAAATTAACAAAATCATTGTAGAATCATTTCAAGGGAAATTTTATTTTTAGAGCGAGGCTACACCGAAAATTTTACCAACAAATATATATATATATATTTTTTTTGTATTTTCGAATTTTATACCGTGGGAATATTGGTGTCATCACCCTATACGATGACACCACTTTTTACACGGTCTCCTTGGGAGCCGCTAAAATGAGTGAGGAAAAAGATTTAAATGGCATATCTACCATTGCGGGTGACACCGAACAACACTTATATCTGCCTTTTTTTTTCCAGTTAAAAAGATAGTTTGAGTTGTTAAAATCAACCGAGGGAGAAAACTTGGTTTCATAAATAGTTTTAAAAATCTCATCAAAAACAACTATTAGAATTCAAGTTCAAGAATATATTGTTTTTCATCTCTAATTTTGAGTTTTAATTTATTTTATTTTGCTAGTATAAATAGTCATGTTATTATATTTTGATAATAATTTTTAGTATGGCACGCAAATTATTTTGTTGGATGATAAGTTTTTTTAATTTTTTTAATCAGCAGATTAGTAATTGAGCTTTTAATCAATTTCATTAAGTTACTGGTTTTTAATTAAATTTGTTCATTACTAAATCATATATATAGTTTATATTATCCATAATTTATGTGTGATACTTGAAGGATAAAAAGCTGCTATTATATTATATGTTTAGAGGGTAAAATGTCGTATATAGAGGTTCCAAAAGTGTATGCTATTATATTATTTGTTTATTTGGTTAGTATCATATTATGTTTGATGAAATTTTTATATTTTGTTTTTTTATTAAGGTTTGAGTTTTTAGATATGATATGTGATTTATAGTAAGGTTTTGAATTAATATGTTATAAATTGTTTTAATAGCAATTAATGTATACTTTTTATTTTTATTTTGTTTTTACAGATTTAGTATACAAGACGAGTAAGGGTAATTTTTCATACGAAAGTTGGTTGTATATTTGAATATTACCATTAAATAGAAATGAGGTTCAACAAGAGAGTAAAACTTGATGAAATGAAAGAAAAGATTGGTGTAAAAATAGTTCGATGTTGTGAGAGGAGGATGTTCACACTATTCTACAAATTTCTAAATTCTTCAAATCCGTGTAAATATAGGGAGATGCAACTCAAAGATGATGATGTGGAGACAATGATCGCATTGTCTTTCTTGACTGGTAACATTAAACCAATTGAGTAGTTTGCTAAGTTGGCGGATGTTGAGCAAGTACAAAATGTCACTCTATTAAATAAACAACATGGAGTTCAAGACCCGTATATAGAGGTTCCAAAAGTGTTCTACTTTTATCTGAATATTGGGTGGGTAGAATCATGTGATAATGGAGTGACATTGACATCAGGTGACAATCCACATAATGTGTCTATTTTGTATAATAACTCTAATTTAGGTCCCATTTTACATATACATCCATTGGTGATTGATATCCATGCAGACAGTGAAGAAGTACCCAATTATGATGATGGTCTAGATCACTAGGTGGAGGAATTTTGTGGCCTCGATCTTGATGAGGTGTTGGATGATATAGACGATGACAGCAAAGGCGATGATTAGAGGAGAAGCTAGGAAAAAAATTTAAGGGGCTGAAATTAAATTGTCTATATCTTTATAATTTTTGAAGGATTAAATCAAACGTTTATCATTTTTAAAGGTCCAAAGTGTAATTTTACCCGTACTAATTTAAAATTTTTAAAATTTTAAAGGGCCAAAATAGCAAAATTTCCATTTTAAAGGGGTCAAGGCCCCTGCCAGCCCTTTTAAATCCGCCTCTAGCTATGATGATAATGCAGACACCCCTCCGCTTGGAATCTGACTCGTGGCATTATTATACTAAACGAATCTTCAACCCACATATTGAGTGTAGATCCCGATGCGACACATGCATCTGAATTCCCAAAATACCCAGATATAATATCTTCCTATATATTAGTGCCAGATTATGAATCAAAAGAGTTGGTTGTAAATCTACAATTCCTAAATAACGGGGCATGTGTAGCTACCACCAAGCAGTATAGCATGAAAGTGTCGATAGACTACAAATTCGTTGTATCTAAGCCAACATTATATATTAGGGAGTGTTGAGCTCTATAGAAGGGTGTAACTAGCCTGTACGAGTTGCATTGATGCAAAGGTCACAAGTGTAGGTGATTTGAAAATATGTAAGGCCTCTTACATGTACTGTTGCAATGATGACTTAAGATAATCAGAAACTTGATGCAAAATTAATTTGTAGTTGCATCACACCAATGGTGAAAGACATGTCCGCCATTCCTATATCTATCTATGCAATCCCGGTTTAGGTACAAAATATCATATAAAAAAATGGAGGGCTAAACAAATAGCAACAAAATAGTTTTATGGTGACATTGTACAATGAACTTCAAGAATGGTTAGTTGCAATAAAAAAGTATGTGCCAAGAACAGTGGTTGAGTTGAAGATACTACCTACTTACGGCCAATATGACCAACTAGTACTAAGGAAAAGAATTTTCCATCACTTGTTCTGGACATCCGATCCTTACATTAAGGTCTTTCCTCACTATAATCCAATTGTGTAGATTGATGGAACATGGATATACGAGAAATATACGCAAAAACCTTCTTATTGTGGTTGCACAAGATGATGATCAAAACATATTGCTTATAGCCTTTGCCATTATGGATAAAGAGAACATGGAATCATGACAATTTTTCTTAATGAACTAGCGCAAGCATGTTGTTAGACAAGAAAACATTTGCTTGATTTCTTATCGAGCAAAAGGTATCATTGCGACAATTAGGTGTTCTAGACAAATAATTGTCTACTTTTTTTTTCAAGAGTTTATAATACTCCTTTCTTTCAATTTTTTTATAGTTATTTATATGTATCATTTGTATCCAATTGTACTATACTTATAATTTCAAACAAAAAAATTCACATATATTAGAAAATGTTAATATAACTAGGTCCAATTTGGTACCTATACATTTTTTAGTCTATTTGAGTATGTGAACCTGACAATTAGGTCTTTTTTAACTCATAAACTTGAAAAATGTAAAAGTTTAACGATATAACACTTTGAGATTGTGTCATGGCATCACCTAAAAAAAGTGAATCTAGTGACATGACAAAATCTCAAAATGTCACATTATTAAACTTATACATTTTTTTAGTTGCCTTGTGATACCAAAATAGACAAAAAAAAAAGAAATACAAATACGAAAGTAGATTTAATTGTCAAATTTAAAGGCTAAAAATTAAACTTATATAGATTAATTGAAAGTGAATTATATATGATTATATTAGAATATAATATGATTTATCATTTAATTTGGTAATAATTAAAATAGTTTAAAAGTGTAAAGTATAAGTACCTGGATCATTCGAGGTCTAAGCCACGCTGATTGACGCAGACAAGCAGCAGCACAAGTGACCATGTTTGCCATCTGACTCTTGTTGTAGGCGCCGTTTAACCTCTCATCAACTAGGCTCTCATATTCGTTTGCTTCGATTGCACCACCTAGCAAAGGCCTTGCCTGTTTCACCCAACACATTCAACATAAATCCCCATAATTCTATGTTTGGATCCAAGATGTCCATTAATTAAGCCAGCTAGAGTCGAGTTTAAGTCAGATTTGTGTATTATACCAATACATAATTGTTATATCTCGACTCAACCTAAATTTATAAAATTTAAATTTAAATTTAATATTTATATTCAAATCCTCTCAAATATCAAATATCTTGTACAAACAATAGAGGATGATGATGTACCCAATCAACTAAGCTATGATTTGTGGAGGATGATTGCTGGATGATAGGTGGACGTCCAGTTATAAGCTCTAAAAGCATGACCCCATACGAATATACATCTGATTTATCCGTTAATTTACCGGTCAATACATACTCAGGAGCAAGGTATCTGCATGATCAAGCATCTTGTTAGAGCAAAAATATATTGAAATTCATAACAGACAAAAACTATTCATTCAGCTCGAGTCAGTTTAGTTTTAGGTCAGTGATCGATGACAATATCACATATAGTTAGCCAACCATAATATGTACTGAAATTTAGTTTAAGTCTGCTTATGTATATATAAAAATGGTTAACCTAAATCTATTTAGGTTTGCCATATTATTTCTAAAAATATAATAAATTTTTATTTAACATTTAGTAATTTTATATGATTGCCCTTTTGCTAAATTTATAATCATAGATAACTTAACATAATTTTTAATTGTAATTATTTAATATATAATTTACGGAGTTTAAAAATTCCACAAGTATAATTGATAATGTAACAAACGTCCTATTTATTTATATATCTATTTTTAAAAAAAAATTATTTATTATACCCTATAAAATACATGTTTTTGTGAAATCTAAAAAACACCACATATAATATATTAAATAATTTTATATTTTTTAATATTTACATTATAAAATCATATTGTGGAAATGATAATGATAATTCTTAAAATAAGAACATTAAATTGAATTTTCTAGGCTATAGATTTACAATATAACCTATCTCACTAAAATAAAAATTATAACACTCCACTTTCTTTTTTTTCTTTTTTTTCTTTTTACCATGAGCAAAGGGTCGAAAGAAATCCTACCACTCAGATTCTAATTTCAATTAATTCTCAAAATCATTAATAAATTGCCATGCATTAAAAGTTCGACAACCAAAATATATATGCAAAGATTTAAATAATTTCGTTTAATGGTATTGCCGCAAACACACCGGATTTGATCATTTCTTTACACATATTTTTGTAGGTTTTTTAGTGCATCACAATTGCTTAATGGTATTGAGAATTAACTGAAATTGGAATTTGGGTTGTAGGAATAGATGTTGTGGTTTTTATTTTAGTGAGAGGCTAAATTATAAATCTATGGCTTAGAAATTATTCAATTTAATCTAAGGGCTGAAAACCAAGGGTGAATTTAAAATATTTTTTAAAGAGCCAAAATTGAATAATAAATTTTTGAGAATTTAGGATATAATTTTATTATATATTAATTTATTATTCATTATTTTTAAAAGAATTAAACATAACTTTCTTTTTTTTGGGGTAATGTGTAATTTTATCACAAATTAATTTTTAAGAACTTAAGTAGCAATTTCTATTTGAAAGCGGGCCAGGGCTTGCCTACCCCTTAAATTCGCTTCTATTACACATTTTAATTTTCATTTTAAGAGTTTTCACTATAATTGTCACCGTATTATATATTTGATTTTGATATGATATAAAATGCATAATATATAAATAAAAAAAGAAAAAACATATTATGAAATTGAAAAACAAGTTGAGTAAAATTTGTGTAAACCTATTCAAGTGATGAGCTACTCACCCAAACTCAAAAACATGCTCAAAACATTATGACCGTTTGAGTTAGGCTAAAAAAATGAATTTCAAAAAATAAATTCATTTAATATATATGATAAGCTCGAGCTTAATATTCAAAGCCTGAGTCTGACTCAACCTGTTTTCAAATTATGATATAAATATATATTAACTAATTTATAGCATATGAAAATTAAACATACTATACTATAATGTAATATTAAAAAATATGTTAAGTTGTGTGTGTTTAGATAAAGAAAAATATATAAATGTAGTAAAAAATACATATAATTACTAAATATTAAATAAAAAGAATTATGTTTTATAATATATATATAGACGGGCATTAAAAGGTTTAGGTTAGTTATTTATTAGTTTTGATAATTATACACAATATTAATATCATGCACATACTCGATCTGATTTAACTAATGAGCACTTTGAATCATGAAGTCTAAGTTTAGAGCATATTTTAAATTGGCTTTTTTTCTATGGTTAATTTAGAGTTTTCTTCCTAAACTTCTCCAAAATTATTTAGTTGGTGCTTGAACTTTTTTTCGATACTTAAACTTGTATTTCATCATTCATGTTGGTACTTCCGCACTAACCCTATTAGTTTGTATTGACATGGCACTGATGGCCAATCTAATGGTGACACACGATACATGGCGGACATAAATTAAAAAATCTTTAAAATATATAAATTAATAAAAGTATAAATTTTTTTCACATAAAAAATGAACTTCTACAAATGATTGCTTAGAAACATTTGAATCTAAACACCATTTTGTCTAGATTCATTTTAAATGTATTTTTAATAAGTTTATATATTTTTAATTTTTTTTATAAAATATCAAATTTTAGGTTATTATTTTTAAAATATATATAAATTATAAAGTTATAAATTATAAAAATATATACAATTAAATATATATATAAAGGCTATAACATTTTGAAAAATATATAAAAATATATAATATATAAATTTATAAAAAATATATAAATATATAAAAAGAACTAAAAAGTATGTCTACAATGAATTTAAACAAATGGTTGTCTAGATGCATTTGAATTTGGACAACCATATATCTAGGTTCATATTTGATGTAAAAGTTATCTTTTTACTAAATTATATACTTTAAAATTTTTAAAATTTTTATATAATTTCTAATTTCATAATAAAAATAATAATATAAAGAAGGTAATATTTTTAAAATAAAAACTTATTAACTTATTAAAAAATACATTTGGAATGAATGAATCTGGACAACAATTTGTCCGGGTTCTTTTGATTTTAAAGTTTTTTAAATTTTTTTAATTTATACTCATTACGTGACATATTGAGAGGCCAACACATGTCACCATCAAATTGACTCTCAGTACCACATCATCACAAATTACTAATGTTAATGTGAAAGTACTAACTCGATAACAGAATACAAGTTAAGTACCGAATCCATTTTTTATGCATAATATTTTTGTCCAGCCAACCTTCCTACTCAAACTAATAGTCCGATCCTAGTAAAGTTTGAACATTATAGTATTAGAAAAAGGAATGGAATGGGATGAGAAAAGAAAGGACCTAACCCAAAAGTTCCCATAACTCTGGTAGAGATGTGAGTAATGGAGGGACTCTCATCAAAGAAAATTTTGGCAAGTCCAAAATCAGAAACCTGAATATGCAAAAAAACATACAGTTCATTCACTGTCAAACACTTTACCATAAAACAAACAAAATCACTATATGTATATCTATAGATTTTGAGATCTACCTTAGCTTCAAATCTCATATCAAGTAGAATATTAGCTGCCTTGATATCTCTATGAATGATTGTTGGACTGCCTGTAGGAACAATCTACTTCAATCACAGCTAGAACTAGATTATGAAATTTGTGAAATATAAGACACCTCGAAATTCCGACCTAATCAACTTAAACACGAGTTGAATCCACCCCAGCTTAGCCGTAAAAACGTCAACAAAACAAAGCTGTCCGATCCGAATCCGGATTGAACTAATCTCAAAGTTGACCCGAACTAACACTAAAATGACCCAACCAGGAAAATGGAACCTCAAATCTAAATAATCTTAAATCCGAAACAACTTGAATTAAAATGAATATTTTAAAACAAGAATTAACTCAACCTGACCAATTGACAGGCCGTAAATTTTTATTTTTATTTTTGTAATGAGTAAAAGCTAAGAAATTAACTCACAGTCCTCATGGAGATATGCTAATCCTTTTGCAGAGCCTATAGCAATTTTGAGTCTGCTTTCCCAGACTATAACAGGTTGTCGGTTTTCTACAACACAATTAATTACAGTTAAAAATTGCAACACATTGAATCACCGAAACATTCATTGATCATAGCGAATGAAGAAAAGGAAATAATAATACTAACCATGCAAATGGAATTCCAATGTTCTGTTAGGGACAAACTCATAAACAAGCAATCTCTCAGCCCCATTGATGCAGTATCCTACCAAGGAAACAAGGTGTTTGTGATGCAGTCGGCTAATGGTCTCAACCTCGGCCCGGAATTCACGCTCCCCTTGCCGGCTCCCAGCCTTCAGTTTCTTAACCGCGACGTCTTGTCCGGTCAGCAGACGCCCTTTGTAGACGTAACCGAAACCGCCTTGTCCAATGAGGTTGGATTCGGAGAAACCATTGGTCGCAAGGACTAATTCCTCATAAGTGAAAATGCCACTTGAGGGATTCAATGCGGTATCTGCTGTAACTGTTGCTGAATTGGTGACATTTTGTTGTTTTTGTTGCATTGAAGCAGCAGAAGGGCTATCTAGAAAAACAAACCAAATAAAACATTGAAATTCTATCAGATTTGAGTTTTTAATTAAGATTTGAAACCAATACTAGTTGTATTAAATTCACCTTTTGTGACAGAAGAACATTGTTGAATTTTAGTGTCTGAAGGCTTGTGTTTTCTCCTTCTACCTTTGAAACAAATGCACACTAATGCAAACACAACAAATAGTAGAACTGTAACACCAATGGATGCAACTATAAGCCCAATTGGAGAATGTGGCCTGTGCTTTGTGGCTGCCAAACCTCCTTTGTTCGCTGTTAGCGCTAATGCTGCTGCTGCTGGTGGTGATGGTGGTGGTGGTGAAGGCGGTGGAAAGGCCTGAAAGAATCCTGGAGTGTTAGGAGCTCCGATGGAATGAGAAGCTGCAGGTGGTAGTGGAGGTGGTGTTGATGTTGGTGGCGGTAGAGGTGGAGGCAGTGGAAATGCCCGAAATGGTGTTGGAGTTTTAGGGACCCTAGTAGAACGAGAAGCTGCAGGTGGTGGTGGTGGTGGAAGCACCACAGATGGTGGCCTTGGTGGAGCTGTTGGAAGTGGAGTGGATGGCAAAGGTTTAGATGGCTGTTGAGGAGGTGGAGGAGAAGATTTAGGAAGCAATGGGGAAGGAATAATAACCAATGGTGGTGGTGGGAGGGGGGGAGAAGCTAATGGGGTAATTTTAGTAGCAGCAGCAGGCGGTGTTGGTGAGAGTGGTGGTGGAGAAGTAACAACCGCCGGTGTAGGAGTAGTAACAGGACTTATAGCAACAGCAGCAGGAATTGGAGGTGGGGTTGATATTGGGGCCAAATGGGATGCCAACAAGGGTGGAGGAGAAGCAGAAGCAGGAGTTGGTGGGGGTGGTAGAGGACGCAGAACCACCGGGAGTGGTGGTGGTGGAAGAGGAGGAGGGGAATATAGGGGGGATGATGGAGACAATGAGGGTGTTAACAACATACTGGAATGTAGAGTCCACAACTCCCACATGCAAATCAATGTACAATCAAATGTTTTATCCTCGGAGTAGTGGATTTCATAGCTGGAAAGTGTTGTAGAGAATTTCTTTTTTGTTTTGGTTGCAGAATTTATGATTCCATTTTTACTGACATAAACCATGAAAGGGGTTAAAAGTAAAACCAACCAACTAAACCACTCCAGAAATAAAAGTTGCAGTTTCAAGGCAAATTCCAATACTATATATGTACCTAAGCCTACTCTAATACTAATGGGGGGATTTTAAAATAATAGTAGATGAGAGTCACGGGCACCTCTAAGACCTGGGTCCACCTGTTTCGTTTTTTCTTTTATATATTTTTCATATCATATGTTATATGTAAATGCAAATGCAAATCTTAGAATTATGGAAGTAACAATGTATATTACATTTAAAATATTTATATTATATTAATATAAAATTTTGGTTCAATCGAAAAATTAGTGTTTTACTGATGCTAAATACCACATGTTTAAAATTTAACTATATGCAACTTTTCATTGTTTTGTTAAAATAAAATATTAAACCCCTAAATAATATAATTTATTTTTTAATTATAAAATAATATTTTTGTAATTTCTTTAATCAAGTTGTTGTTTAATTAATTCCTAATACTAATTCAATTATGGTTTTAATAGTAGTATAAATTATCTATGAATCATTATATAAATCACACCAGGTCATATTCTCAAATTTTTTTAAGCCCAAGTTTAAATTAAGTCCAGCCCAATTCAATAGCACTAAATTTAACTTCAACTTTTAATTTGGCACTTGAATTTTTTTTGTCTCTCAATTTTGTACTTGAGTTTAGTTTTATTATTCAACTTGATACCCCAATCAAACATGTAACCTAATGAATATTTGACACATGTGCTCTATTATAAAAATTCCTAAGTACTTCATTGAGACAAAAGAAACTCAAGTATCAAATTAAATAACCTTACCCTACTAAATTGAACATTGAAATCACATTCAATATTTATATATATTTTAATTAAATTCAATTTAAAAAATTTTTAAACTTTTGTAATTGGCTTGTGGTTAAGGGATGTCCACTCATGGAACCCACCTGAGCAAGTAGTGGCTTTTATTTAGGCAATTCCATGTGAACTTAGTGTGTGCATGGGAATGTTCCTACCATGTATGCGTGAGTATTAACTTTCTAACTATACAGTATTGAAAAAATTAGTGCCTTTTTTTCTTTTTCTATTTAAGTGAATTTGAGCAAATCCAAGCCTATTCAGAGGTGAAAACTTCTTGCCCAAGCTCAGCCAATCAGATAAGCCACCCGACCGATGATCAGGGCACTCATAAATGGTTTCTTTACATAACGAAAATAAGAGACCTGAGGGAAAATCAACAGACATGTACATTTTAATCATGTAGACATATCTATACCTACCAAAATGGAGAGCTTATCATTTTTCTCCTCTGCAAAATTTCTTTAATGTCTTCCTACTAGAAAAGGGAAGAGCATCTTTGACATCGAGCCATCAAATGAGGAAATCATTTTGTGCTCAGGAAATGCCAAATTTGGACAAAGCCGACTGGAAAAGAGTTGAGAATACCTGGGATGTACTTTGATAATCAGCTTTGATCTTAATTTGGGCTTTAGCATATGATGTGTTGATTATACATCCTACGAGATAATTAGATGTCGACGACTCCTTTTTTTTGTGCAAAGAAGAAAAACTTTAAGTTCAGGGATTGACCGCCAGATGCAATGCAGTGGATGGAATGGCTTTGCATGTGCCGAACAAGAGCTTGAGGAGCCATCAGTGCCACGATTCCTTGAGGCTTACTGAGGGCTCCTGGACAGATTACATGACACGATGAGTTCCAAGAAAGTTGCACATAATCGCATATATAAGCAAAGCTTTCCCAAATATCAAGAATGGCATAATGGAGAACACATGGTTTCCACTCTAGGGCCCATCTAGGAAAGGCCTAAAAGTTCTGTCTTTATAGGAGTATCCATAAGAAGGGTCTGTAAGATCGAATCCAGTGGCAATTGCAATTCCATTTCCTATATATTTCCTGAAAGAGTAGTCTATCTCACGAGCTTCATTCATTGTGGGAGTAATATATACCACCCGCTGCTTTTGAAATATTTTATGAACTGCAGGAAGTGAAAAAGTGTTGGCAAATCAGATGTTCGAACGAGACCGTTCAGGAACATAGGTTGTGGGTAACTAAAGAGGTAGCGAGACTGACAGCTTTCTCTATGAGCTTTCAAGCTTATCTTTTGTTTAACTTTAGGGGTGGCAACTAAAGAGGTAGCGAGACTGACAGCAACTGCAGGAAATGTGACTTTCATTTTTTTTTTATGGAAACGTGAGTCGTTTAAGATCGCTACACAAACCTGTGATAAAGCATCTGCAATTGGCGCCACCTCTGCTGAAATGTGCTTGGATCCCGGAACAGCTTTTGTATTAAGCTTCAATTGAGGAGATGGAGTAGCAGGTGCAGCTCCTGGTAGACCAAGACCAAGCAGATCATCAATTGCCGAGCTTGCTGCTTGTGAAGAATGGTCAGCTGCGATGGGATTTGATATTGCCAATTCTGTCTTTGTAGACGAACTATCATAAGGAGCTGTATATGCAGAACCATTATTAGTTGAACCTCTAGTTTCCTCTTTCTCAGAAGTAGTTAAAAGCAGATCCTTATCATTTTCCTCAACTCTCAGAGCAGAAACAACATTATCTGCTGCTTCTTCACCGATAGATTTCGGAGTTCATCTGAAAACTCAAATGGACCCGTGTTCCTTATCTGTAAACATGTAAGATGGCTGCATATATTTACAAATATCAGTTGACACTCATTACTATTATTTGAGTAACACAATCTAATTACGTTCCTAAAAGGAGATGCAGAGTGGATATGGTACACTAAATTGTTTAATAGCAGGAAGTAAACCCTTGAGTAAAATTAAGAAAATGCTTGGAGAAGCAGAATACTGTTATAACAGCAGAGAAAGGAAACTACGTACTTAGACTAAGGCATATTCTTTTTAAGTTATGATGTATGGATAGAATTTTCCTTGCAAGAAATTTGGGCAACCTAAAAAGTTAGAAATAGTAATAGATACCATATTGAACAACCAGATCTAAAATCTTTATATTTCCGAAAGAAATGGGGGAACCGAACGCTTTTACTCATTAACTTTGATTAATTGAAACAACAAACTACGTAACTAGCTAAGGCATATGCCTTGTCTTTGCCTTAATTTCTTTTCCCCTTTTAATATGCAGATTGGATGCATTAACAACCCATTACAAGAACTTTAAGAACAGTTTTAACTACAAAAAAGGTGCCCTATAACATGAAGTTAAAAGAAGCAGCTAGCGATTTCAAAAAAAGAAAGAAAGAAAGAAAAAAGCTGCTAGTGTGTTAAAAAAGAAGAAGAAGAAGCTGGTAATTACCTTCTGGTATACAACAGATAAACTGTTAAATTCATCAAAAATGTGATCTTTGATTTTACTGCTTTGAATAAACAGCTTGCTTTGGAGGGTTCCCCACACGTTCTGCTACAGATACATTATACTGTAGAATCCTATAGTAGAACAAGGCTCTGTCATGAACATCTTGCAGTCATGCTGAAGGTTTAATTGATTGTGTCCAGAAAACAAACAGTACTTTTGATATAAAAGTGGGGGGAAAAAGAAGACATTCAAAAAAAAAAAAGACCCTCATACGGTCATACCTTGTTTTGAATCAGCAATACCTGCAGCCAATGCAGCTCCCAATGCATTTTGGGTCTCAGGTGGACTTTTAAAAGAACACTTTATCACTGCAGTGAGAAGATGTAAACGGACCTGTCCAATGGCATAATCCATCAACCAAGTAAATGAGTTAATTAATAACACAGATCTTTCAAACAGGCAATATTCTATTGTTAATAGATAACAAATACTCAATCTACAACAAGAAGATAGCAGCAGTGCCCTTGGTTGTGGAATGAAATGAAAGAGAAAACAGCTTGGATGGAGAGGAAAAAAAAGGGGCGGTGAGGTTAAGCAGGGCACTGGATGTGGGTTAACTAAAGTTATTAAACACACAGAATAAGTCCATGAGATCAAGTACGTAAGATGGTTTAACATTTTCTATGCAACTATACTATTAAGTAAATAAAATTTGCACATCTGCACCACATAGCCACTAGAAAGACATGAACAAAAACATCAAAGGACCAACAGTGGTTGGCTGATGAGATAATAGAAACAGCCGGAAAGTTGAACTAAATGGCTGAACATTTTTTTTTCTCATAGAAGGGACCAATTCCAGAAAATGGCTCAAAAAATAGAACACGGCTTAAAATGGAATCATTGGACAATATACGTGAAGATTAATTACCTCGGCAGAATGCTCCTCATCCTAGTTTTCAACTAGACTCTCCAAAACATAAGGAGCATCTTGCATATCCTGTGAATATTCCCCAAACATCCATATAAAAGCTGACTTTGCCTTTGGTTCTTGTACATTTTTGCTGCTTATGCTCCCAACCAAAGCAATGCAATCATGGCCCCACTGAGGATATTTTCTAAGAAGATCTTTCACAAGCACCTGCATAAAAGAACTCATGTAGATCTAGCTGGTAATAGGGAACTATTGAAAGTTTTTTCTGTATTTTATTAATTAAAGAACTAAATTAAAATAGAGAAAATAATTTTCTTATTCTAATAAACTACTAAAAATAAAATAATCTTAAAATATCTCAAATTAATTATTCTAATATTTATCTACGTAAATAACTTTAAAATATATCCTAAAAATAGATGGGTTTCACATATTTTAACACCCTCTCTCAAGTTGGTGCATATATATCAATCGTGCCCAACTTGCTTACAAAAAAATCAAAACTTGTCTTAGAAAGCCCTTTGGTGAGTATGTCAGCAATCTGTTGTTTTGAAGGAACAAACGACATTCACACTTGGCCTTCTTCAATCTTCTCCTTGATAAAGTGTCTATCAATCTCAACATGTTTAGTTCTGTCATGTTGGACTAGGTTGTGAGCAATACTAATAGCAGCTTTGCTATCACAGTACAACTTCATTGGTGAAGTGATTGGATTCCTCAGCTCTTCCATAATTCTTTTTAACCACATCATTTCACAAATTCATTTGAGTCATTGATCTAAACTCAACCTTTGCACTACTTCTTGCTACAACACTTTATTTTTTTGCTTCGCCAAGTCACAAGGTTTCTCCAAACAAATGTACAGTATCCTGATGTAGATTTTCTATCTGTTATTAAGCTTGCCCAATCTGCAATTGTATAAGCTTCAATCCCTCTTTGTTTGGATTTCTTGAAGAATAAGCCCTTTCCAGGTGAACTCTTCAAGTAACTTAGAATTTGAAACATTGCTTCTTCATGTTCCTCCATTGAGGAGTGCATAGATTGACTCACTAAGCTCATTACAAAAGCTATGTCTAGCCTTGTAAGTGATAAGTAAATTAACTTACCAACTAATCCTTGGTACTGCAATTTATCAACTAATTGACCTTCTTTATTTTTGAATTTTACATTTGGATCAATTAGTATGTCAGTTGGGCGGCAACCACTCATCCCAACCTCTTTTAAAAGATCAATCAAATATTTTTCCTAAGAGACCACAAGACCCTTCTTTGATTGAGCAACTTCCATTCCAAGAAAGTATTTCAAAGACTCAAGTCTTTGATCTCAAACTCTAATGCTAGATGCTCCTTGAGACATTTTATTTCATCCACATCATCTCATGTAAGAATGATATCATCGACATAAACTATAATAACTGTTATTCTATCTCTTAGTGAGTGTCGATAGAACATTGTGTGATCATCTTGCCCTTGTGAGTAACCTTGTTTTTTAACAACTTGAGTGAACCGTTCAAACCAAGCTCAAGGAGACTACTTTAGACCATACAAAGATTTCTTAAGCTTTCATACTCAAGATCCAAATTTTTCTTCAAAACCTAAAGGAGGATCCATGTAAACTTCTTCTTCAAGTTTCCCATTTAGGAAAGCATTCTTCACATCTAGATGTTGTAAAAACCAATTAAGATTAACAGCAATTGATAAAATAACTCTAAAAAATTTAATTTGGCTATTAGAGCAAATGTTTCAAGATAATCTATCCCGTATGTTTGAGTATACCCTTTAGCCACCAGCCGGGCTTGTATCTATCTAAAAATCCATCCGGTTTGAATTTGGTTGTGAACATCCATTTACAGCCCATTATTTTTTACCCTACAGGTAATTCCATTGTTTCCCATGTACCTTTTTTTCAAGAGTGTACATCTCCTTTAAAATAGCCTCTTTCCACTCAGGAACCTGTAAAACATCTTTCACATTTTTGGGTATTTTCACAGTATTGAGACACGAAACAAAGGCTGAGAATGTCAAATACAAGGCTTTATAGGACACAAATTTAGACATTGGATATTTGACAACATTTCTAACACCTTTTCTTTTAGCAATTGGAATATTTAAATCAGAAAATTCATTGGTTGGAATATGAGCTTTACTTCGGCTTTTTACAAGATCTTGCGGGTCAAATTCTTGGTGATGAATCTGGTGGATTTCACTTTCTTGATTTCGGTTTCTTCTTGAGTAAAAAATTAACTCTTTTGTTTGTTATTTATTCTCATGATCAAACTCTACACCTTCATACTCCTTTTTATTAACAACATTAACATCATTAATTTTTGTGTTAATCATAAATTCGTCTTCCCCATTATTAGAATCCCTATGTTCTATATTCCTAGTCTAAAATCAAAGTAAGATTGTGTTTCAACAAATGTAACATCCATGGTAACAAAAATCTTCCTATCAATTGGATCATAACATTTGTAACCCTTTTTATTAGAAGCATAGCCAACAAAAATACATTTTTTTGCTCTAGGATCTAGTTTACCTTAGTTGTAAAGATGAACAAAAATACTACACCTAAAAACTCAGAGGATAAACATGTGATCAATTTAGAGTTAGTGCAGTTATCTTTAAAAAGACAAAAATGAGTTCTATAGTTCAGAGTTTTACTGGGTATTCTATTAATAAGAAATTTAACTGTTAACAAGGCTTCGCCCCAAAGATAACGTGGTACTTGAGAAGTGAACATCAAGGCTCTAGTTACTTCTAAACAATGCCAGTTTTTTCTTTCTACAATCTCATTTTGTTGTGGTTTATTTGTACAAGAGCTCTGGTGGACTATTCCATGTTTGGTGAAGAAAATACCTAATTGGTCATTAAAAAATTCCCCACCATTGTAACTCCGAAATAGTTCTATTCTCACACCAAATTGTGTTTTCACCATAGTATAAAAATACTGAAACACATTTTTAACTTCAGATGTAACATCTCATTTTCAGTGAAATCAGAACAGTGGTTTCAGGACCACAAATTCGAGTCTGAAACAAAATTTATTCTAATATTATTTCATGGTTTGCATTATGATAGGAAAGTCATATGAAAATTCTAATAAGAAAACTTTTTCGATTATGTGTTTAATTATGGAAAGGACCAAATTGCATAAAATGTAAAAGTTGGATTCTAGTAGCTATAAGTATCAAATAGCTATGGAATTCAAAATTTGAGGTCCTTATATGATAATTAGACCATTAAAGAAAAGTTAGTAGATATTTTTGGTGAATCATCCATGAAAAATTAGAAAAAGAAAAGTACTAAATTGGAAAGTGAAAAAATTAAAAGATGATAAAATAAATAAAGGTTTAATATCATCATTATATATATCATCTTCATCCCCGAATACATGAAAACCCTAGGAGAGAGAAAGGAAACTAATCAAGCTTAATTTGGTATGAATTCTTGTCTCATTTTTAGTAATTTTTATATTTTTAAGACCGGAATAGCTTAATCTATCTATTTTTGGGATTAATTTGTAAAGTTATCAAAGTATCAAATTTTTTCCATGGATGACTATGCTGAAATTTTGAAATTTATGGTAGAAAATGAAAGGTTGTTGATAGATAAACAACTTTTGTAAAGTGACTTTTCATGAAATTAAGATTTAGGGATTAAATTGTAAGTATGTAAAATTCATGGAAAATTTCTAGTTTTTTTATGAAATATATGTGCTGTAAATGTTATATGTAAAAATCTGTTAGGCTTGGAATAAGGATTAAATTGTATGAATTTCATTTTCTGAGCCTAGGGACAAAATTAGAATTTATGAGCGTATCCATTGATATTTCAAATAAATTCAACGGGTAAAGTTCTGACATGATTAAATTGAACTTGAAATGATTTGTCAACAAAATGTACATGTAATATGGAATAGTGATAAAGAAAGTACATGTATATGAAAGTCATTAAATGATGAGCTCATCCATGTTCTTGGTATTATATGAATTACTTGACTAACATGATTGGTGAAATTTTATTTTAGGCTATAAGCCAAATTGCTTGGATGCATTTTTGTATGCTTATCTTAAATATAAATATATGGTAAGTTAAATTCCTGTTATACGAACTTATTAAGCATTTGAAAGGCTTACACAATTTTCTTTTCTTTGTTTTATAATGTTCGGAAGCTCATAAAGGTTAGAGTCAGTCGGAGCATTATCACACTATCCTACTGTTTGTTTTGGTATAAATAAATAAAAAACTTATTTTGACATAATGGCATGCATAAGCTAACTTAGCCAATGTTGGCATATACTGGTTGTTTGCAATCTAGCCATTGGAATGGCTAATGATAGTATGTTTAGACTATTTAGTTAATATATGTATGAGGTTATAACATGGTTAATACATGTGTGTTTGGTGTGATTTAATCGAATTATGGAAAGTATATTTATTACAAAGGTAAGTTTAGAAACACATGAATGCATGTAATAATATATCATGTTATATGTTAGACTTGGCTTGGTTATAATGCTTGAATTGGTTGGTATATGTTTGCAAGTGTTGGTGTAAGTTGTTGGCAAATTTTGGGTGAGAAATAAAGTTAGGAAATGGCTTTAAATTGTCCACACAGGTTGAAATATGTGAAACCCATATATTTTGAGATATATTTTAAAGTTATTTAGGTAGATAAATCTTAGAATAAATCATTTCAGATATTCTAGGATTATTTTATTTTATCTTTTAGTAGTTCATTAGAATAAGGAAATTATTTTCCCAATTAGGTTATGACTTTTTTCTCTATTTAAATTCTGTTTTTTAGTTAATAAAATACATAACAATTTTATTAAATGCTCTCTTGAAAACTTTCATGGCATCTGACTTAGGTTAAATCTCTAGTAACATCATGGTTAAAATAGTCTTCACTAGAAGAGATAAGAGATCCAGCAATCAAACAGAGGTAGAAAGTTCTATTGTTGAAACAACTACCAAGAGTACAATGACTCAAGGGACAGAGGCATCTCACCTCTCTTTTCAGCTTACATCTCACAAGTTGAACGGCAAGAATTATCTAGACTGGTCGCAGCCCGTAAAGTTAGCAATTGATGGGCACGGCAAGCTATGTCATTTAACTAGATAAGTCAAGCAACCTCAGGTGGGTGATCCAAAGATGAACAAGTGGAGGTAAAAAAATTCTATGATAATTGCGTATCTTATTATTTCCATAAAAGCATCCATACGTAAACTTTTTTTTTCTCTCGAGTGTTAAAGATGTTTGGGATGCTGTGAAAGACACCTATTCAGATTTAGAAAACGCTTCACAGATCTTTAAGTTAAAAATAAAACTCTAGAAAGCTAGACAAGGGGAAAAGAAAGTTACTTTTTATTATAATGAGATGATGTCTTTGTGGCAAGAACTAAATCAGTGTTATAATGATGAATAAGAATGTCTCGGAGATGGTGTGAAAGCTATGAAAAAAAGAAGAGAATGAACGAGCTTATTTATTTCTAACTGGTTTAAATAAAAATTTTGATGAAGTGAGATCTCGGATCTTAGGAAAAAAAACCACTTCCAAGACTCTGTGAGATTTTTTCTAAGGTTAAAAGAGAGGAGACAAGGAGAAAACTAATGTTAAGGCCAGGATTTGAAACTAATAATGATAATTTTGCTATTGTAACTATTAAAAATAATGATAATGGTGAAAAAAGAAAAAAAACTTGGTGCGATCACTGCGAAAAATATTGGCATACTCGAGAAACGTGTTGAAAGCTCCATGAAAAATCGACAAATGGAAAAAAGAAGAGTGGCAATGATCGTGGTTCACAATCAAGGGATAGCAAAGCTTTCCAAACAACTAATGAAAATCATGAGGGCCAAAGTTCTCTGAAATTGTCTCCATTCACTAAGGAACAATTAGAGCATCTACAAAAGCTTTTTCAATCACCACAGTTTCGAATAAATTCTTCGGTTCCTAATTCATCCAATAATCCTTCTTCCTCCTTTGCCCAATCAGGTACTAATTTTTCTTTTTTTTAGTGTCGAGCCTTATAAAACAAACACGTGGATCGTTGATTCTGGAACTAGTGATCATATGAATAGTAGTCATTTTCTTTTAGCAGATGGGTCGTTTTCAGTAATAGCCAGGAAAGACACCGTTAAAATTTTGCCTTGGTTTTACATGATTTTTTACATGTGTCAAATCTAGCTTGTAATATCATATCAGTCAGCAAATTATCCCAGTCCTCTAATTTTCATATTATATTTGAGTCCTCTATGTGTGAATTTTAGGACATGGTCTCGGGGAGGATGATTGGCAATGCTAAAGAATCTAGTGAAATTTACTTTCTTGACGACAACCATCTAAGTCAACTAACAACTACTTTATATTTAAATTCTATTTCTAGTTTTGATAAGGTTATGATTTGGCATTATAGGCTTGGACATCCTATTTTTTACTATTTAAGATATTTGTCACCTGATCTATTTAAAAATATAAGTCCTTCTTCATATTACTGTGAATTTTGTGAATTAGCTAAACATCATTAGTCATTCTTTCCACCTCACAAATATAAAGCTTTTAAACCTTTTTCATTAATTCATAGTGATGTTTGGGGACCTTCGAGAGTCTCAACTTTTTCAGGAAAATGTTGGTTAGTCACATTTACTGATGATTATACTTGCATTTGTTGGGTGTTTTTATTAAAAGATAAGTCTGATGTAACACCCCTAACCCATATCTGCCACCGGAACAGGGTTCGAAGTATTACCAGAGTTTACAGAACAATTTCATTCAATCCATGTCATTTACTATTCATATCTGAAACTAATCTTATAGTCCCTTGAATGGACCTTTGAGGCCCAATTAAAATATTAGAAACAATTCGGGACTAACCGGAAACCCAGAGAATTTTTCGCGAAATTTTAAAATTTTTCTTATGTACAAGGGTCACATGCCCGTGTAAGTAGGCCATGTGGCTCACACAATTGGATGACATGCCCATGTCTTAGGCCGTGTGGGCATTCGATGTGAGGTATATGGCCGTGTCCCAACCCATGTCCTTACCCGTGTAACTCTCTGACTTATGCCACACGACTTGCCACACGCCCGTGTGCTAGGCCCTGTGGTCAATTTAATTTTCACAAATTAGGTGTAGGTTTCACACGTCTATGATACACACCCGTGTTTTAGGCCGTGTATCTCACACGGCTGAGACACACGCCCGTGTCTCCGCCCGTGTGACCAATTCTGAGCATTCTGTTCCTCAATTTTAAAATGCATGGGACATACGGCCAAACCACACGCCCGTGTGTCTACTCGTGTGGACAATATAAAGCCATTTCCTAGCTTTATTTCTCACCCAAAATTTTCCAACAAATTACACCAACACTTGCAAACATATACCAACCAATTCAAGCATTATAACCAAGCCAGGTGTAACTGTAACACGCCTAACCCGTATCCATTATCAGGATAGGGTTCGAGGTATTACCGGATCTCTACATTTAAAACATACTGAATCGACTCACCAGGTTTAGCTTAATCTGAGACTTCCAGGCATTCACATCTTGTCCCTTAAATGGGCCTTCAAGGCCCTAAATATACATAGAGATAATTCAGGATAGGACCGGGAACATTCAATAACTTAAGAAAACTTCATTATTTAAAAGTGCCACACGCCCGTGTATGAGGGGTCGTATGGTCGCCCATGCCCGTGTGGTCTAGGGCACGTCCATGCCTTTAACCTGTGGGCAACACTGACTTTTAGGCATGGCCAAAACACACACCCATGGGCTCACCCCATGTCCAAAACTTGAGCTTTCTGTTAAAATAACACGGCCTAGACACACACACTTGTGTGTCCTACCCGTGTACTAATTTGACTTAAAGTTTTTGGTGCAGAGGACATACAGCCATACCACACGCCCATGGGGATGTGCCGTGTGTCACACACGGCCTAGACACAAGCCCGTGTGTCTAACCATGTAGACCTTTATAGGCTATTTTCCAAGCCTTTAGTCACCCCTTTCTATTTCTTTTTCTTAAAAGATACCAAATTCAAAGTAAGGCATGATTATACACTTGTAAATGATCTTGATGAAGTTAGTTGTATGGAAACCTCGTATCATTGGTTTCATACAAAAAGGTTATTTCCCATCTAGTATTTATGGGTTCTTATGTTATTGTAGCATATTTAAAATTTGGCTCGTTTTTGAACTCATTGCCACATGTAGCAACCCATCATAATAGAGCATAAACATGCATATAAAGGTAGGTCGTAGCCTACTTCCAAATATGCCAATTCTCATGGCCTTATACAAAAAGATGAATGCATCTTTACATGCCTTCATTTGGCAATTCAAATGACACATATGAAAAAAATACTCAAGCCCTGTACATGCCATTAACAAAATAGAAGTGTCTTTATACCGAAGCTTGACTAGTTGATATTGTGTTGCTTCTCCAACCGTCTTACAATCCTTATGAATCCTCGAGCTCTGTAAAACAAGGAAAAGAGAGGGGGTAAGCATTTTCATGCTTAGTAAGATCGAATAACCAGAAAGTAAACTTACCGAGTAATTAGCATACATCCACACTTAAACCATGAAATCATCCATTATGAAATGATTTCCTATAACATACACTCAATCAATGAGTTAGTCACATAATCATATATCATGTAATTTAACTAGATGAGCTCATCATTCAACATTCCATTCACACATATATGCATATACGACGTTAATATCACTAAATTTCTAGGAAATCTCGATGGAATACCCATTATCCGTCTATTCATACGAATGATCATTTCGTATACACACTCCCGCAAACCTCACATCATATGGAAAGATTACCAGTCTAGGCTAAATCCCCCATTATATGAGCTCATAAAGTGATGTTGGGATTACCAGTCCAGGCTAAATCCCTTATAACGACAACACCCTTAATGAGCTCGGATCTGAATTACCAGTCCAGGCTAAATTCAAACCCTAATCGGATTACCCATCCGGGCTGAATCCATCATGTACACATATTCTTCGGGAGGCTTGTTCATGCAAGGAACACCCGTTCGGGCTAGATTCCTTTTCATACTTGAGATATTGGATTACCTGTCCGGGCTAAATCCTTACTGCAACACATGCAGGATCTCAGTTCACATGTCAATGAGGGTTTATCCATCGAATTCCCTTTGTCAACCTCAACCGAGATATTTTTCACATGTTATCATAAATATGCATTTCTATGATATTTCATATCAATAACAAATGCAATTATCAAGTATTCATAAATCATACAATTATACATATTAGGAGTTACTTTAAGTTTTCCGAACTTACCTAGTATTCTTTTTGGAGTTACGTTTCGGTTATTTCGAAACCTTGTGTTTACCACGATCGACCTCCGAAATTTGTTCCTCAGGGTCTATATCAACAAAATTAACACATTAATACAATACATTACGTATTTCAAGTTTAATATCTACTCCCGGTCCAAATGACCATTTTTCCCTTAACCTTTCACATTTTTACGATTTAGTCCCTAGGCTTGTATAATGAAACACATGCAATTTCTATCTTACCTAAGCCTAGCCGAAAATTTTTCTCTCTTATGGCAACCCACATTTTCCATTATTTTTCTCATTTCTACCACACATTTACATCTTTTGCAAAATGGTCCCTATAAGGGTTTCTCATGAAAACCAACTTGGAAAATATGTTTAACACACATTTATCTTTCATATTCCTCCATAATCCATCAAAATACCAATAACTCATGCATGGGTAAATTTTTGAACATGAACCCTAGCATGAAATATGGATAGAAATAGAAAGAGCAAGCTACCGGGATTTCAAAAATACAAAGAACATGAAAAACGGGGCTTGGGAGCACTTATTATTGAGCTTGAAAATTGAAGAAACCCTAGCTATGGTGTCCTCCAAATTTCGGCAGCTATGGGAAGATGATGAGCATATTTTTTCTCCATTTTCCCTTTTTATTTCATTAAAATGCCTAATGACCAAAATGCCCTCATGCCCTTTCTTTAAAATTTCATCCATGCAAGCCCATTTTTGTCCAAAAATTTAGAATTTGGGAAAATTACTCTCTAAGATATTCTAATTCATAATCTAAAAAAAATTCATACAAATTGCTTCTAGAATCCAAGTTTTGCAATTTATTCAATTTAGTCCCTAATTTCCAATTGGGCACCTTATATTTAGAATTTCTTCGTGAAACTTTAACACATGCATATACTCATATTCTAGGCCTCATAATAATCATGAAATAAATATTTTGATGTCGGATTTAAGGTCCCGAAATCAGTAGGCATGGAATTTCATTCTTTGCAGAATTGATATGTATGAATTCAATAATAACAAATCAATTTAATCTGAATAGCTACAATGTCACATGCCATAAGAATTGGAACAAAACATAACTTATCAAGAATCGTATACACTTAGCTAATAAAAAACATGCTAATGGTGCTCACTAATTTTAATATCAAAACCACATTGTATAAGGCAACATACCTACAGAATTTATGCAATCATATCAAAAAAACAATTTTCATTTAAAAGACATCATACATATCACTTATGAAACTATAAAATCACTGGCCTCAAAAATCACTTCAAAATACGGCCCTAACTAAAATATATAAAAAATGGCCCACACACCCATGTGGCCCACACGGCCTGACACACAGTTGTATAACATCAACAGTGAAATTTTCGACTTTGCATCATTTGCTAATTTTCAGGATAGAAGGTACACATCTGGTCATTTTTTGACGCCAATGTAACAACAGCAAAACCAATACCTAAACGACACCCAACGTATAGATTAGTGACAAAAAGAAGCACCAATTAACAAGAAAGTGACCCTTGTTTATTAAAATTTCAGCCAAAAATAGTAGGGCATTGAACCTTAACCACCAAAAACAACCTTCAAAAACAATATTCAATTTACTTACCCCTTGCTAAATCAGTTCTCGAAACACTTCAAATTGTTGGAGGAGTATTTTTCACGCGATTCTCCCTTAGTAAAATAAAAAAAAATAAAGCCACCATAACAAAACCTCTCAAATAACATACACCCTTCTTAACATAAAATAGTATTGTACTAATACAAAAACTTACCTCACCCTCTGGAATTCCAAATCACACACTCCCAATTAGCAAAATAAAAAACTAAAAACACACAGGAGAAAACCATCGCAAAGTAAATGTGAAAACGGCAAGGAATGAAAAATAAGGAATTGTTTTAAGAAAATTCGAAAGAGTCACAAGAAAACAGAAAAGTTAGAGAAGAAAACGTTAAGGAAGAAAAGTTTCTGTAACAAAAAGGAAATAATGAAAATTTGGGGGTTGATGGATAGTGGGATGTGTGGGAGAGTGAGAGGGAGAGGGAGAGGGAGAGGAACGTGGGAGAAAATTTCTTTTTAGGAGATTTAAAAAAAATAATTAAAAATAAAATCCCACTAAATCCTAACCTATCAGATTTTTCAAAATTTGAATTTAACTCAAATTCTGATCATATGGCGACACAAACAGAGAATAGCAAAATATTTTCACTTTGCACACATAGGATTCAAACACGAGACTTTTGGATAAGTTAAAATCTTACCATTGAACCAACATACTCATTCTTATTAATAGTTGAGCAAAAATAATTAATGAGCTAGATATTCAAAGTCAATGGTTGGAACAAAAAATAACAAAAATTCAAAGGAAGGGATTTGAACACAAGACCTTAGGCACCTAAATAGAACTCTTATTCACTAAACTAAATTAATTTACTTGACATAATTTCTGCAATCTTAATTCAAAAACAAGACGCGACCACTCTTAGTTTACTAACCCCAATTTCTAATAACCTGATTTTTGGGATGTGAAAAGATGTAAAATTTGAATGTTGATTTTGAATTTGGATTTAAAGTTTTTCTTATTTGAATCAATTTGCGTGTTAAGTTGAAATTATTTTATATTTTCTCTAGTCTTTTTAAGAAAAATGTTTAAAGGTTAAATTTTAAGTTATGAAATTTTATGAAGCAAACAAATGTCAATTTTTGTAAAAAAAATTTGTAAATATTAAGAATATGCTAATGTGACATCTCCTATCCTGATAACTGATGGATCAAGGAAAGGGTCTTACGCTTTTCTTTTTCTTTCCTCGTTTTCTTCTTTACATTGCTTAAACCACTGTCCACCGCCTCTCACCTTTTCCACCATTCTCTACCTCACATAGCTCTGTCTTTGGCCCTTCAACAACCCCATCACCTCATCATATTTATAGTTCTTCTTAATCAATTAATAACACATACAACATAGCTTGTTAAGGCACAAACATGAGGAAATTAAAATCACTGTGCCAGTGGAATTGATTGCACCTTAATATACTCTTTCAAAGCCACATTCATTGATCTTAAGCAACTAATTGAAACCATTAGTGGGTTGTCTAAGCTCTAAGAAAGAGAATACCCACAAATTATGACCTTTTACTTCGTACAACTCCAGTATGTTGTGCAATGAAGCTGCTATAAAGCGTGAGGACTTGGTGATCAAATTAGCCTTTAAATGTTCCTTTAATTTCCTTCCTTCTTTCTTTCAATTCTGAGGCTAATATTTTTCCCTTGCTTCAAAACTTGTCCTTGAAATAGTGAAAATACTTCATTGCATTGAATTTCATAAAGCTAAAAGAACTCAGTTCTTTTTCCAAATTTTAAATACAATTCTTGAGTTAAATCCCACTAAAAGTAGCTAAAGATTAGGAAAATGGGAAATTAACAAGACCTAATCGAGGGAATGAGTCATAAATGGTGAAAACAGAAAGGAAAATCAAATTTGGCTTTAAATTGAAGTGAATATGATCTTGCACATACGTTAGTAAAATAAACAGTAATATAAAATATTTATTTAAATCACAAGATCGAACGAGAATAAAAATATACATAAATATAATAAAAAAAGAACAGAAATAAAGACTGGATCAAAATATTATACTCGTAGGTAGGCAGGAAAAATGGATTGGTAGTTGAGGCCAATTTTCATAGTTCCCTTAAGACAGATTTAACCGCTCCTCTGGTGCTAGAAAAACGTTGGTCGATTGTCTTCCAAGATACAACAACAAGATGTGCACGATAGTAGCACGGCTACAGTGATTAACAAACAGTAGCCTTACCTTCGTCTATTACCAAAAACAGTTTGAAAAATGCCTTTGAATGTTTTCTTTGATTTCCTTCATTCATTCTTTCAATTCTGAAGTTAATATTTTTCCTTTGCTTCAAAACTTGTCCTTGAAATAGTGAAAACACTTCATTGCATTGAATTTCATAAAGCTAAAAGAACTAAGTTCTTTTTCCAAATTTTAAATACGATTCTTGAGCTAAATCCCACTAAAAGTAGCAAAAGCTTAGGAAAATGGGAAATTAACAAGACCTAATTGAGGGAATGAGTCATAAATGGTGAAAACGAAAAGAAAATTCAAATTTGGCTTTAAATTGAAGTGAATATGGTATTGCACACACGTTAGTAAAATAAATAGTGATATAAAATATTTATTTAAATCACAAGATCGAACAAGAATAAAAATATGTATATAATAAAAAAAGAACAAAAATATTATACTCGTAGGTAGGCAGGAAAAACGGACTGGAAAAATATTAAAGGAAAAGATCTCTCGAAATTTTCAAATGAAGAACTTTTGGAAATCTCAAAGGAGGCTCTCAACTCCTTTTAATTCCAAACTGATAAGCTCTGTTAAGGAAAAAAGGCGTAGAAGGCCTAACCGATCTAAAGATTTTGCATCACTCACATTGTGGGAGTGAACCTAAACCCAACAAGTTTGGATTTGCACCTTCTTATGCATGAGAAAGAGCTTTAATTTAATCATTCAATAATAAACAAGTTCGTTCACATATATAAACATATTCCACACTTGATATCTAACCAATGTAGGACTAAGTTTTCCATTTTCCCCAAAATAATTCACAAGTGGCTTACTTTGAGCATCAATTTCTTATTCATCACTTAACTATTGTGAACATATGATATATCGTTGTAAAGGTCTTATGGAGTAAAATATAAAACCATAGTTTTATTATTCAAATCTCCACTTTTATTAATTGAGAATATGCCTCAAAGTTTTCAAAAGATCTATTTTTTTCCAACATATGATCATGGAAATTCTACTTAAGAAGAATTGCTTTGGATAAATGAGTAGTCAATTATTAGTTAAGAAAAACTATACATATAATGAGGGTGATCATGGTGTTGAGCGGCAAAGGGTTGTATTGAATATAGTGATGGTGATAAAAGATGGGGAATAAGAAAAAAGAATGAAAAAAGAAATAAAAATTGAATTTAATAGTGTATCAAATAGGTTTAGGGACCAAAATTAAAAAAATTATTGTGACTAAAATAGATATTTATTAAAGGAATAATTGTAAATTCTAAAAAAAAAATTGTTGTCGACAAAGGGGTGAATTTATGCTATATTAAATAGATATAGATAATTTAGATTTTTAGCTTTGGTCCGGATATTGGGCCCAAAATTATAAATAAGCTGGAGAAAGTGTTAAACCAAAGGGTCCTTCTGAATCAAAACAATATCAACAAAGGTATTTTAGCAGTGCTCAATTTGTGCTTTTGCGTACTTCAACGAAGACGAACAATCCATCAGCTTGAGTAATGGTTGTAACTCAGCTTCCAAGGTTTCATTATTTAGTCTTCAAAAATCCGCCGCCAAGTTTCAAATTTTTCCCCAAACCAAAAGTACCCATCAAATCCGCTGCCTCAACGCTCTTCTCTGCTCCCAAATCCACTCTTTCCACGACGGAACCCATACCCATCACCGATTTCTCACGCCCCGACGAACCCAAACTCGAGATTTCATTAGACAAGCTGTTTGTACCTCCGGAGACCCAGGTTTCTTGCGATGATTCTAGCTTAAGCACCAGAATCTTGAAAGGGTCGAACATAGTTCTGAGTAAGTACGCAAGGGACGCTCAAGTGGTTCAAGCTGAGTTCGTGAAGAGCAGTGTCAGGACTGAGGATTGCCCTTCCGATGGCTTGCCGGAGTTTGCTCTCGTCGGCCGCTCGAATGTCGGGAAATCCTCGCTTCTTAATTCTCTCGTAAGGAGGAAACGCCTTGCTCTCACCTCTAAGAAACCTGGTAAGCTGTTTATAAATTAAATTCATGTACTGATAGATATATTTGCATTTTGTTCATTTCGATTTATTAAAGCTGGGTTAGATATTAGAAACAATAGATTGTGCAGTCAATTTCTTTTCGCACCTTTAGTAAGGATTGAAATTATAGTAAAGTATACTCTTAAGCTCCTCTCTGTTAATGGGATGATAAAGTAGACAGACCTGAATTCAAAAACTCGACCGATCAGCTTGAACTTGATCGTACTTTATTTGGTTATAAGAAATCAACAATCTGAGCCCGGCCAATCTCGAACCCAAACTGGCCCAAATCCAAAACAAACCTGAATCAAAATGATTCAAACTTGTTGCAATTGGAACTTTGAAATGACATGATCAAACAACCCAAACTCAATGTGATTGGAACCTGCAATGACCCCACTTGAAACACTTGAGCATGATAAACGAATGATCCAAGCTCAAAATAACTTGACCCTGGCCCGAACCGACTCGAACTTTTAGAACCCTGATTGGTCGATTGGTCCGCCTAATTGAGAGGTCTGCACTTTTTTTTGGTTCATGAGTTGCACTAGACGTACCTAAAATATGGTTCTAAACATCAAAATATTCCAATTAAATTCTATTGTTCCAATCAGGTCCATCAATCTAGCAATCAGTTTTGACATTAAATATCAGCTTGAATCTCACGTGTTTAAAATATTTATTTATCCGGAGCTACATTAGATTCAAGTCGGCATTTAACACCAAAATTGACAGCTGGACTGATGGAAGTACTTCATGGGAATGATACTTTAGTTTGAGCATTCAGTTCAAACATTTAAAGTCTAGGACTAATTTAAAATTTGATCCATAGTTTTAGGACTTAAAATTCATTAAAGTAGAACTCGTTATCTAAATTCAAAGTTTTATAGTAGATGCATGTTTACCAATAGTGCTTTTATTCCTTGCAGGGAAGACGCAATGCATCAACCATTTCCGCATCAATGATAGTTGGTACCTTGTGGATTTGCCTGGATATGGGTATGATTTACCTTCAATTACCTCCTATATAATCTGTTCTTTCTTTACACCTTGTATGAATGGATACATGCCTACAAGCTTTATAATTTTCTGAATTTCCTATCGGTAGAATGTTAGAAACTTACATCCATTAAAGTTATTCACTGTCCTGGAGAAAAATTAAACCATGTACTCTTCTCATGAATTATATGGGATAAGGCTTAAATTGAATCACTTTTTCCAACTTTAAACCATGACGGATTGATATATAAAATCTTTTATGTCATCTTATTTTTCTGTTCCAAGTTTATTTGTTAAGATGAACCAGCCGGATTCCGACATTATTTAAGATGCAAAAGGTACTAATAAAATTAGGGTTAGGGTTTAGGGTAAAGAGTATGATACTTCCTTTCTTTTGTTGAAGTGGATGCTAATAAGTATGCCAAATTCTCTTTTGACCTCTGTTATGGTTGTCCTGAGATGCAGATGGATTGACATGGACCCACTTTGGCATAGGTTCCTAGGGTTCAGGTTTTGCTTTGTTCGGCCTTTGGGCTTGCTGATTAGGAGTGAGCCTTTGTGCTCTTTTGTTAGGGGTGGACGTTGTACTTTTTTTTGTTGAATCGTTGTATTCTTCTTTGCTTTGAATGAAGCTTTCTTTATAAACAAAAAAATAAAGTACGCTTTTTGGCAGTGGCATTCTTGCATTTTGATTGTTGCTTTTGTTACACTTTTTCTTGAACAGCTATGCATCTGCACCTCAGGAACTTCGAACGGATTGGGGAAAGTTTACCAAAGACTATTTTATCAACCGTTCAACGTTAGTATCAGTTTTCCTGCTTATAGATGCTAGCATCCCCGCAAAGAAAATCGACCTGGAATATGCTAGTTGGCTTGGTCAGAACCAGGTAATGCCAGCCTTTCTAACTAGAAAGAAAAAGAAGCACGAGGGTACGAGCAACCCGCTTTGACATGTCACTTATGTAATCTTCTCTAGACAAAAGGGGGGAAGCTCCCCGTTGATCTTTAGTCTAGACTTTCTGTGCATGCTGATATTTCGTGGAAGTATGTCATATGTTTTCTTCTTAACGCTTAAAATGTGATTATGCAGGTCCCGATGACGCTGATATTTACCAAATGCGACAAGCGGAAGAAGAAAAAGAACGGCAGAAAAAGGCCTGAAGAAAACGTGAAGGACTTTCAGGAGCTGATATGCGGTTTCTTCCAGACAGTGCCGCCATGGATAATGACCAGCAGTGTTACAAATCAAGGGCGGGATGAGATACTATTGCATATGGCTCAACTTCGAAATTATTGGCTGAAACACTGAAGGGAAGAGCACCCATAGTCAAAGCTTTTTGTATGTTGTTAACGTAGTTGATTTTCAAACACCATTTATTTCAAGTATCCCAATGATTACATTTTCATTCCGATACACAATCAGTGTCTGATTAGGGATGGTAAGATAACTGGAATTTATCAGACTTTAACTCAGACCTAACCAGACCTTAAAAGGATATATATAACTTTTGAAAATCAAGTTTAGTGATAGGATGAGACTTCAAGTAAAATGTTCGGGTGTTTTATAAAATGTATAATAAAATATTAAAAAATAAATACTATCTTGAAATACTCACCTTTTTCAATGCCTATTTTGTATTTATTTTAATCATAAATCTTTAATTGTTATTACTGTAAAAGTAAATGTAGTACTTTTGAGACAGGTTTTTCATTATTTTTTATTGCGAACGTTCAAATTTTGGAACCAGATCACAGTAAGAGGCACAAAAATATCTCAATGGCAAATAGGAAATGCAAATTGCCACTTGCTTGGCCCTTTTCGTCGCCATCCATATGAATATCTGAAACATGCATTTGATATAAAACCAATAACTAAACTAGTCGATTCAACCACTTATCAACCAATAATTAAATAATTAAATAATTAATTAAAATTCATAAAATTTAAGAAAAAATATTATAAACTATAAAAACAATTCAATCACTTTTTTATTTCTCGAGTCAATCGATTCCAAACACTTTGCTCAAACCTCTTATCTGGACTGATATACTAACCGATTCTCTATTTAATTGGTCCATCTAATTCCAACAACACTATAAAGTCTCTTGCGAATTGTCTCAAATGCAGCATATAGTAAACAAGACATTTTAGATGGGGTTCGTTCTCACACAAAATGTGCAAAAACCAAAATTTTAACATCATGGATGACATGCCACTATGACACTATCTCACAAGAGAAAAAAGTGAGACATCAAAATGTTGTGAAGATTCATGGTAAAACACAACTTTCTGTTCATGGACATTAGGTTGTAATAATAAAAGTACAAAATGATGATAAAAATCACAAAAACTTAGTTTGTGTAAATTCAGAAATCTCAAAAACAAAACACCAAAACCAACTTAAGATGCAGCAACAGCTGCCTTCTTCCTTGGAGTTGCTTGAGTGCCTGCCAACAATTTCAACAATAAGACATCACTATATATATTATTCAACAAACACGTTTTCGTTTGATTCAATCAGGAAACTCAAAGTACCTTCTCTAAAACCAGTTTTGAACCTTCGGGGCAGATGACGGAGGTACCTCATGCGGCCTGTCCCAGTCGTCTTTCTTCTAATAGCCTTCACACTCCAGTTATCTAAACCCAGAAACACAAAGCCAATTCAACAAATAATTCCACCAAGCTTATATTACCATTAATTAAAGTTCCATAGTTCAGCAAACAAAATAGACTAAAAAAAATATATCAGCAACAAATCCAGGATGCTAACTTCAACAACAATTACATAAAAAGATTGCTTGACATTGTAATTTTTACCCAAAACTTATACTAGAACCACGATATGAAAGATAAAGGATGTGAGTCTTAGAGTGAAAAACTGCAAGGAGAATCAATTTTAAGTGTGCTCAATAAGAACAGAAAATGAGATGAAAAAATATGAAAAGTGACCATTTTCATCCCATGCATAAAAAATATCATTCCAACTTGAAATGATAAGAACAGAGAAAATAAGAGATATAAGTTAAGTGTGCATATTAACAGCACTGCATTTTCTTGGAAATTTTCATTTTCTTTTCTTTCATGCAATTGATGGAAAAGAAATTTTCCTTACCATTATTGCATCTTTCCAATCAAGCACACCAATTAGACCTATCAATTGGGCAGAATGTGTCATCAGATCATTCTGAATCAGGTCAACTAGGGTTTTAGAACTTTTGCTTCATTTCAGGCCATGCCAATTTTAAGTTCGGGTCATTTTAGATTTGGATCATTTCAAGGTATGGGTATGGGCTTGGGTTTCCGGTGGTCCAGTCATTACAGGTTTGAATATTTTAAGTTCTAGTCACTTCAAATTCGGGTCAATTAAAATGCCGGTTGTTGACTTTGGTCAAATTGGATTTGAATTTTAGTTGATCAAGTTGGTTTTCAGGTTCAGGTATAACACCAATGAATTTTTTATCTTCCTTTTTTCTCCTACTTAAAATTTCCAACTTTCTATCTAATCAACCAAAGCCTAAGAGAATGAATATAGAAAAATGCCAACAGTTCGCATTCTGTTAAAATAAAAATCAAAATTTAATGGGATGGTCGATTCTCATGAATTCTTCAGTTTTTTAAGAACCTTCTCTAAGGTCACCTAAACAAACTACAATCCAGAAATTATTAAAATATAAAATGATTCATTAAAATATGCAAAAGAAAACATACATTTTCGGATGCGGCTGGCAGGGTAGCCACAAGCACTGCAACGGCTCTTCTGGAGATGGAAGCTACGGCGCCCACATCGAACGCAAAGTGTGTGGGTCTTATTCCTTCGCTTTCCAAAGCTTCCAGTTCCTTTTCCCTAAAAAATATTCAAAATTTAGAGTGAATTTTAGATCCTTCATTAACATGATCAAAAAAGGGGAGAATTAATACACAATAATAATTTATAATACCATTTCTTCTGTCGGAGCTGCTAACAAAAACCCTAGAACTGTGCGGGGATTGAGGGAAAAGTTTTTGACCAAAATTAGGTTTATGAATCTAACAAATATATATGTTGATTTTCTGAATTTGGGTTCTTAGGGTTCCATTTTAGGGTTGGATTTGGGCTTATTATTATTATTATGTAGGAAAATTTAATGGATTGTAGTTGCCATGATTCAACCCAAATTCTTATTCTCCAATTACTCTTGGAGAGAAATTTGTTGGTTAAAATATACCATAGCTCCCTATACTATTCACAATTTTGGAATTTAGTTTTTTTTTTACTTTTTATATTTCAAAAATAAGATTCAATTGTTAATATTATTAATATTTTTTGTTATATTTGTTCATGTAACATTTTGAAATTAAAAAAAAAACACTCTGCAGCCATGTAACTAATAAAATAATGTTGTAATGAACATGAATTTAACATAATAATTTTAACTGTGTTAGCAGTTGAGCTTGAATTTTGAATTCTAAAATGAAAATGGACTAAATTCTTAAAAATAAAATTACATGAGCTAATTACTAGCAAGAATTTATGACATATAGTAACCAATTTTGTTAAGTCATAATTGAAACTTTTTGTTGTTAAATTGTTTACTTGGCCATTATAAGTGTTGATGGATCAGGTTGGGCTGTATTAATGTACGGTAATAACATTATTTAAATGCACTTCTATTTATAAATGATTAGATTGGTTTCAAGATCAAGCCATTTGCTCAAGTCCAAAGGTCAATTCAAAATTTAGGAGGATTTGGATAAAAATATTAGATTCGAAAAATGAGTTTAGCAAAAAAAATTCATTTAAAATATGAGCTAACTCGAGCCTTAAATGTTTGAACCCAATCTTGGCTCAGTCCAACTCGTTAATCCATGT
The DNA here is from genome assembly GCF_007990345.1 of Gossypium hirsutum. NCBI lineage: Eukaryota > Viridiplantae > Streptophyta > Magnoliopsida > Malvales > Malvaceae > Gossypium > Gossypium hirsutum. The sequence goes on along the minus strand of NC_053429.1, from coordinate 35,260,949 downwards.
CTATAATATATTATATTGGGTTAATTATTTATGTATTATGTAATTTATAAAATATAAAAATTAATTTTATAGTAATAAGTAATACTATAATGTAAAGATAAAAAAATATTAAGCTGACTATATTTAATTTTTTTATAATTAAAAAAATATAAATCTATTAAATATTAAATTTAAAATAATATAATTTATCTTTTAAAAAATGCATAAGATGGACTTGGTTTAGCTACCTACAAATATGAGTGGGCTTGGGTAATAATTTAGGTCCATATTTCGAGTTGGGTCAGGTTTGGATAAACATAAAATGAGTTAATATTATACTTAAGCTTAACTTGAATTCAGTCCGACTAGGCCCATGAACACCTTTGTAAATGATTAATCTAAACTCATTTAAGTTCATTTATATATATATTAAAATGTTTATATACAAGTTTTTATTTAATATTTAATAATTTTATATAATAATAATTTTATTAAATTTGAGAGCATAATTTAACATATATTTTTAATATTTACATTATAGTATTATGTGTTAATATATATTTTACCCTTTGAATTTGACCTCCTCACCTCTTGTCAGGTAATCAAGGATGAAATTTCCTAAATGAGAAGAATTATAAAGATCCAGTTTCTGGCGATGTCAAAAAATGTAGTTTCGAGACCCCGTTTCTATAAACCGAATCCGTTAATATTAAATAGGAATATTTACAAAGTTGATATTTATATGAATAGAAATTTTGATAGTCAATTTAGCCAAAATTGTGTTTAATTGAGGTCAAGGAAGTAAATTGTAAAAGTCCAATCACTATAGATTTTCAATTAGGAAATGACTCGAGGACTTAAACATTCTCTAGTGGAAGGTAATGATGATTATAGATTAATTTAGTAAATTAAGATTAATTAAAACTAAAATTTGATTAGTTAAAGTTAATTAATCATTAATCTAAGTATAAAAATGAGAATTGGTGGATGGAGAGATGACTTCATCTTCTCCAACCGACCATAAGTGAAAAAGAAAAAGAACATCATTGCTAGGGTATTTGAAGCCTTTAGTCTTTAATTTAAGTCCCTAGCCATTCTTCTTTGATTTTTATAGATTTTTTTTAATCTTGGGAGCTTGATTAAGCTAACCCAAGGATCAATTTGAGCAATTGGTGAAGTTTTGATAAGATCCCATTATTGAGAATTGAATGATTTAGGTTTTAAATTGTTAGAAATTAAGCTTAGTGTATGAAAATGACTAAATTGTAAAGCTTTATTGTTAGTTTCGCACTTTAGGGGCCAAATTAAATAAAATGAAAAAAATGTTATGAAACTTCGACAGGAATAGAAAGTAGAAGGTCCGTAATGAATATATGTGAAATCGAATTTTAATCTTATGGTCTAGATTGAAAGTTATGCTTGTCTCAGCTTTAGGGACTAAATTGAATAAATTTAAAAAATATGAATGACTTGGTAATTGAATGTTATTTGATATTGTGTATTAATGAATTATTATTCGTAGCTAAAGACGACGCAGGATCGTCAAGAGAGAAAAGAAAGGCGAGAGCCGACGACGAGTAACTTGAGTTTTTTATTTGTATTTCTATGATTCAAATCAATCTGTTTATTGCATATTCATGATGTTTTTCTTGGTATGATACTAAGGTTAGTTGAAAACATTTAATTACTTGAATTGATATGATTTGGATGGATTATCGAGATAAAAGACTAAAATGAATAAAATGAAAAGTAGCATAATTTATGATTTATGATATTATGTATGAAATTGAGCTGAAACATGATATATGAATTGATGATATATATTTAGATTGATAGAATGTGAATTGAACTTATAATGAAATTGGACTATTGGTTACCCTATTAAGTGTTCGAGTAAAGTCGGATATGGTTGGCATGTCATAAGATAGATTGAGTACGGTTTACTTTGACTATATGTCGATGAGTGCTGAGTGCATTTTCTTTTGGACGTTCCAATAAGTTTAGGGCACAAATTTTATTTTAGTTATTTGATGAGCATTGAACACAACTTATTTACTTCGGACATTCCGATGAGGCACTGGGTGCCAAATTGGTGTGTTGGTTAAGATATGTGTATCTGTTCGAGTTCAAGTCATGTTAATAGGGAATATAACTTGTGAATTGGTTAATTAATATTTTAAAATGATTAAAATTTATAAATTTTTATTACAAGTATTTATAAATGATATTTGATTATTGATAGCATGTAAAAGACCAAGCAAACTGGTTAACGATCCTAAAGGCCGATCTAGTCAGATAAGGAATGATTGATTCGATTCAGATTTGAAATGCAGATTTGATTGAATGTGTTAAATTGAATAGGAATATGAATATTAATGATATTGTTATGGTATGATCAACTAGCTTATTATTGAAGTAATACAGAGTTGATTCATTTGGCATCATTGGTGTATTTGTGGCATATCACAATGATATGTGTAAAAGCCCGATTTAGGGCCTAGTCGAAACAGTGATCTCGGGACCACAAATCCAAAGTTGAGAAAATTATTTTTTATTATTATGAGGTTATAGTACAATTATAGTAGTGCATGAGAAATATGGTGAGCTAATTTTAATGTTTTTGAGCCTAATTGCGAGAAATGACTAAATCGCAACAAAGACAAAAGTTGCATTTTAGTACCCAAATGTGTCAATTAGCTAGAGAACTAAAATTTGGGACTTTTAAAGAGCAATTAGACCCGTTTTAAAGGAGTATAGCCGGCCAAAGGGTCAAGAGGAGACAAAAATTTTAAAATTACGTGGGTTAGGTGACTTATTTTGACTAAAATAGAGATAGATGAAAGGAGGATGATATCATCCCTTTCCATCTTCTTCCTCCACTAAAATTTTCAGCAAAGAATGGGGTTTTGAAAGCTTCAAAAATTTCAGCAACACTAAGCCTATCAAGTAAGTGATTTTGAAAGTTTCTCTTAATGATTTTTACATATTTGGACTCCTTGAAGCATAGGCTTTCTAATGAGAGGTCTATTTTGCAAAATGGTTGAAATTTTAGGGTTTTACCATAAAAATATTTGTGATGTTTGTTGAGTTTTTATGGAAGAAAATCAGTCTTAGTTGTGTAATAGACAACTTTTATGAAAGAACTTCTCATGAAAACCCTTATAGGACCATTTTGCAAAGTTTGTGAAATTAAGTGATAAGGGTGTGAAATAGTGAGAATTTGGTGATGCTATAAGAGTAAAAAAGGGGTCAGCTAGGCCTAAGATATGAAGAAATTCAAGAAAAATTAAATTTCGAGCATAGGGCAAAATGGTAATTTTGCCAAGGTCTAAGGGCAAAATAGTCATTTTACCAAAGATGTGAATTTTAGATTTCCTAATTGTGTCTAGTGACTAAATGAGCTCATTTTTTTTATCATAGATTAAGAATTGCCAAATCCAATCTTAAACTGGGGGAAAGCCAAGCAAATCATTAAACCAACTAGTCGAGTACATTTTGTAACCTGAGTCAAGTTGTCTGTAAATAATACAACAACATTGTTAATGTATGTATTCGAATTGTCTTTGAATTGATATAGTATGAATTGCTAGATTGGAAACTGAGAATGCATATTAATGATTGAGATAGTAGAAAGATCTAGTTGGGACCCTAGGAAACAAACCGGATATTCATGCCATAACATTCGGATTTCTTGTGTGCCAGTGTAAGACATGTCTGGGACATGCATCGGCCACATTATGAGTGCCAGTTTAAGACCATGTCTGGGACATGGCATCGGCATAGAGATGAGTGCCAGTGTAAGACATGTCTGGGACATGCATCGGCCTCGATGATGATAGCTAGTGTAAGACGTGTCTAGAACATGCTTCGGCTAAGAGTCGTGCTAGTGTAAGACATGTTCGGAACATGGATCAGCACGTATATACGAGAGCTAGTATAAGACCATATCTGGGACATGGCATCGACCTCGATGATGATAGCCTGTGTGAGACCATGTCTGGGACATGCCATCAGCAACTTATCCCATGTTTGAGGCTTATAGAATATCCAGTAGTATTCCGAAATGTTCAACTTTAAGATTACGGAAGTGATTTAATAAGGAAAGTATAATAATGTTGTGAGTGGTACAGGTACCTATGTGGTATGCATGAGTAATGAGCTCAAATTAGAAAATGTGATTTGAGTAGACGGTAATGAGTAAGTCAAGTTTATGCTTACCTTTGAGCTATGAGTATGATGACTAATGGTGAAATTGTTGTTGTATATTTATTTATATACAACTTAGTAAGCATTACGCTTATCTCTTTCCTTTCCCTTTTCTTTCAGTGCCGCTTAATTAGCTCAAGGATCCCTTGAAGTCAGAGATATCGATCACACTATCAATTGAAGCACTTGGTATAGTATAAATCTTCTTTTGAGTATGGCATGTATAGGGCTAGACTAGGATGTTTGTTTTAATGAGAAATTGGTTATGTACTTTGACTTAAGTCAAAAGCCCTTTATTTTGTATCAAGCCTAGAATAATGGCTATTATTCATTTTGGCAAATGTATATAATGTTCTTTCTATGGATGAATTAGTGTCTATTATGGTGAAATTAGTATATTAAAATGATCTTGTGTAGGTTGTGTAAAATGGGTGACAAAATGGCTTGGAAGAATGGTCTCCTTTTGTCCACATGGGCAAGGCACACGAGCATGTGTCTAAACTGTGTGTCACTCCCATGGGTGTGTGTTATAGCCGTGCATCCCCTACACTTAAAGGGCGTATGTCATGGCCGTGTTTTAAAGTCAGTGTTGCACACGGGCTAAGGGCACGGGCGTGTGTGACCACACGGTCTATACCAACACGGGTGTGTGAAGCTTTAAAGCAAGAATTTTTGAAGTTTTTCTCAAGTTCTCGGATTAGTCCCAAACCGTCTCTAATGTATGTTTTGGGCCTCGTGAGCCTGTTTAAGGGACATAATGCATGTGAACGAGAAGTTTTAAGTTAAAAGAAATTTTCTAGCCCGATTCATATGCGTATGCTTGAGTTAAGTCCGGTAGCACCTCGAACCCTGTCTCAGCGTCGGATATGGGCGATGGGTGTTACATTTATTGGTATCAGTGCATGGTTTAGTCAGTTCTAGGACTAATCTAGCTAGAGTACGAGTCTAGCTATACATGCCATAAATATGTATTGATAGTGTGACGATTCCTGATAATTATAAATTGTGTTTTTATATAGTAATGGATCTTGATAGAACCACAGCAGATGACGTAGAAAGTAATGCACCGGCTCCCGTAGAAGGGACTACGCTAGTAGAAAGTGAGCCCATGAGTATGGGCCAAGGCGGAGGGGCCAGGAAATCTTACCTCCGAATGATGGATGCTTGGTATACGGAGTTTGTTCGTGCGAAGCCAAACACTCCACCTCCCCCCCTCCTCCGATTTCTCAGTATGCCCCGATGGCTCCGCAAGGTGCGTACATGTTCAGAAGATAGAAGCCTCCGGTAGACAAGATCCGAAAATAAGGGGCCGAAGAATTTCGGGCTAGTATAGATGATGACCCGGAGAGAGCGGAGTTTTGGCTAGAAAATACCATGAGGGTATTTGATGAACTGTCATGCACGCCTGAAGAGTGCGTGAAGTGTGTCGTGTCACTTCTACGAGACTCGACTTATCAGTGGTGGAATACTCTCGTGTTTGATGTACCGAGAGAAAGAGTAGCTTGGGAATTTTTCCAAGAAGAGTTTAGAAAGAAGTATATTAGCCAGAGGTTCATGGACCAGAAAAGGAAGAAATTTTTGGAGTTGAAATAGGGTAATAAGACTGTGACGGAATATGAGTGTGTGTTTGTGAAACTTAGCAAGTATGCGTAGGAATGAGTATCCACTGAAGCTACCTTATGTAAGAGGTTTGAGGATGGCCTCAATGAAGATATTCGAGTATTTGTGGGCATTTTAAAAATAAGAGAATTGTGGTACTCATCGAGAGAGCGTGCAAGGCGGAGAAGCTGGTGAAAGAGATGAGGAAAGCGACCATTGAGTCGTAAGACTTAAGGAAAAGATAGATGGGGAAACCACATCAGTCCTTATCTAAGAGATCCAAATAATTTACTACCTGATCGAATGCTTCAGTGGGATTTTCATGTAGAAACAAGAACAAGTAGAACACGGCATCGAGAGCTCAGACCACTTCTGTCGCGAGTGTTGACAGCGCCCAGCCAAATAGACTGGAGTGTCCACAGTACGGTAGACGCCATTTCGACGAGTGCCGAGTGAATGAAAGAGGTTGTTTCAGGTGTGGATCATTAGACCAATTTATTTGAGATTGCCCCAAAATTGATGACAAGGAGAAAAAGCAAGATGTGAGGGCTAGTAGTGCTCCTTTAAGAGGCAGACCACAAAAGAACCCGAGCAGTGGAGCTAACAGCAGAGGTGCGACTAGAGATGCTGTGGCGAGGTCCGAGGGCAGAGCGCCTGTGAGGACTTATGCTATCCATGCCCTTGAAGAGGTAGAGTCTTCCGACGTGATCACGGGTACCTATTCTATTCACGATATATCTGTTGTTGCCTTGATTGATCTAGGGTCTACCCACTCTTATATTTGTATGGATTTGATACCCCACATAAATATGATAGTAGAGTCCACTGAGTTTGTGATAAAAGTATCCAACCCTTTAGGCAGACATGTGCTAGTTGACCAAGTATGTAGGAATTGTCCTTTGACAATTAGAGGTCATTGTTTTCCGGCTAATTTAATGTTATTGCCATTCAATGAGTTTGATGTAATCCTCGGGATGGATTGATTGACTTCTCATAGTGTTGTAGTGGATTGTGGGAAGAAAATTCTGAGTTAAAGTGTGAAGACGGGATTATTCTTCGGGTTGGACCAGGTGACTTGGATAAATCGCAGTAATATCGTCTTTGACCGCTGAAAATATTTGAGAAAAGGGTATGAGACTTATCTAGCTTTTGTGTTGAATACTTAAGTGTTCGAGTCGAGGATTGAATCAGTAATAGTAGTTTGTGAGTTTATAGATGTTTTTCCGGAAGAGTTGCCTAGACTACCTCTAGAGAGAGAAGTTGAGTTTTGTATCGAGTTAGTTCCTAGCATGATGCCAATCTCAATTGCACCGTATAGAATGGCCCCTACTGAGTTGAAAGAGTTGAAAGTACAGTTGCAAGAATTAACAGATAAGGGTTTTGCTAGACCGAATTTTCACCATGGGATGCTCCAGTACTTTTTGTGAAAAAAAAGACGGATCGATGAGGTTATGTATCAACTATAGATAGCTTAACAAAGTAACGGTGAAGAACAAGTGTCCCTTACCGAGGATCGATGATCTCTTCGATCAATTGAGAGGAGCCATTGTATTTTCTAAAATAGATTTGAGGTCAGGTTACTACCAGTTAAGAGTTAAGGAACAAGATGTACCGAAGACTGCTTTTTGGACAAGATATGGGCATTACAGGTTTCTTGTTATGCCTTTTGGATTAACAAATGCCCCGGCGGTATTTATGGATTTGATGAACCGCATCTTCCAACTGTACTTGGACATGTTCGTCGTCATTTTTATCGATGACATATTGATTTATTCGAGCGATGAAAGTGAGCATGCGGAGCATTTGAGAACTGTGTTACATACATTGAGGGATAAGCAACTTTATGCCAAGTTTAGTAAGAGCGAGTTTTGGCTCAAAGAGGTTGGGTTTCTAGGACATATTGTGTCGGGTGACGGAATCCGAGTTGATCCAAATAAGATCTCTGCTATTGTGGAATGGAAACCGCCAAGAAATGTAGCAGAGGTTCGAAGCTTTTTGGGTTTAGCCGGATACTATAGAAGGTTTGTAAATGGATTTTCTATGATAGCTATTCTGATGACTAGACTACTGTAAAAAGATGTCAAGTTTGAATGGACAGAAAAGTGTCAGCAAAGTTTTGAGAGATTAAAGGCTTTGTTAATAGAAGCCCCAGTGTTAGTGCAACCAGAATCGGGCAAGGAGCTTGTAATTTATAGCAGCGCCTCCTTAAATGGTTTAGGGTGTGTGCTCATGCAAGAAGGCAAGGTTATAGCCTATACCTTGAGACAGCTAAAACCACACTAGAGAAATTATCTGACCCATGATTTGGAGCTATCGGCTGTAGTGTTCGCGCTAAAGATTTGGAGACACCATTTGTATGGAGAGAAATGTCGGGTATTCACTGACCATAAGAGCTTAAAGTACTTGATAACTCAAAAGGAGTTGAATTTGAGGCAACGCTGATGGTTAGAGCTGTTAAAGGATTATGAATTTATTATCGACTACCATCCGGAAAAGGCGAATGTAGTCACCGATGCCTTGAGCAGGAAGTCGTTGTGTACCTTGAGAGCCTTGAACACTCAGTTGACTATATCTAATGATGGTTAGATCCTAGTAGAGTTGAGGGCCAGACCGACTTTTCTTCATGAAATCTGTGAAGCTCAGAAAGGTGACAAGAAATTGCAAGCCAAGAGAACTCAGTGTGAGTCAGAGATTGAATCAAATTTTCATATTAGTACCGATGGTTGTATAATGTTCAAAGACAGAATTTGTGTACCCAAGAACGATGAGCTAATTCAGAAGATTCTGACAGAGGCTCATGGTGGTTATTTGTCCATCTACCTTGGTAGTGTAAAAATGTACAACGACCTTAAGAAAATGTATTGATGGTCGGGTATGAAAAGAGACATCTCAGAGTTTGTTTCCAAATGTTTAGTATGTCAACAAGTAAAGGCTGAACATCAAGTACCTTTAGGTTTACTTCAGCCTATTATGATTCATGAGTGGAAATAAGATCGTATCACTATGGACTTCGTGGCCAGCTTGCCACTATCCCTGACAAAGAAAGATGCAGTATGGGTTATTGTCAATAGACTAACTAAGTCAGCACACTTCATACCAGTGCGTACCAACTACTCCCTTGAAAAATTGGCTGACTTGTATGGTGCTGAGATTGTGAGGCTTCATGGTGTACCATTGTAGATTGTTTCAGATCGAGACCCGAGATTCACCTCGAGGTTTTGGAAGAAGTTGAAAAAGGCTTTAGGAACCAAGTTGAGTTTCAGCACGGCTTTTCATTTGCAAACTGACGGACAGTCGGAAAGAATAATACAGATCTTAGAAGACATGTTGAGATGTGTTCTCGAGTTTCAAGGTAGCTGGGAAAAATACTTGCCATTGGTTGAATTTTCCTACAACAATAGGTATCAGTTGAGTCTGAAATGGTGCCTTATGAGGCCTTGTACGGGCGAAAGTGTCGAACGCCCTTATACTGGACTGAGTTGAAAGAGAATCAAATTCATGGGGTTGATTTAGTCAAAGAGGCTGAGGAGAAAGTTAAAGTGATTCGTGACAGTCTTAAAGCCGCCTCGGATAGAAAAAAATCCTACGCGGATTTGAGATGAAAGGAAATTAAGTTTGAAGTCGGTGATAAAGTATTTTTAAAAGTTTCTCCGTGGAGGAAAGTCCTCAGGTTTGGAAACAGGGGCAAGTTGACTCCTCGTTTCATAGGACCTTATGAGGTTATCGAGAGAGTAGGGCCTGTTGCCTACTATTTGGATTTGCTGCCAGAATTAGAAAAGATTCACGATGTGTTTCATGTTTCCATGTTACGCCGGTATAGATCAGACCCTTCGCATGTAATTGCACCAACTGAAATTGAGATTCTTCCGGATATGACTTATAGTGAGGAGCCGATCAAGATTCTAGCTCTTGAGGTCAAATAGTTAAGAAATAAGAATATACCACTTGTGCAGGTTTTGTGACATAGACATGGGGTCGAAGAAGCCACATAGGAACTTGAGGAGTCTCTGCGAGACCAGTATCCGAATCTATTCTCCGGTAAGATTTTCGGGGACAAAAATCCCTAAGGGGGGAGAAATATAACAACCCGATTTAGGGCCTAGTCGAAATAGTGGTCTCGGGACCACAAATTCAAAGTTTGGAAAATTATTTTTTATTATTATGAGGTTATAGTACAATTATAGTAGTGCATGAGAAATATGGGGAGCTAATTTTAATGTTTTTTAGCCTAATTGCGAGAAAGGACTAAATCGCATAAAAGGAAAAAGTTTCATTTTAGTATCCAAATGTGTCAATTAGCTGGAGAACTAAAATTTGGGGCTTTTAAAAAGCAATTAGACCCTTTTTAAAGGAGCAGAGCCGGCCATAGGGTCAAGAGGAGACAAAAATTTTAAAATTAGGTGGGTTAGGTGACTTATTTCGACTAAAATAGAGATAGATGAAAGGAGGATGATATCATCCCTTTCCATCTTCTTCTTCCACTAAAATTTTCAGCAAAGAATGGGGTTTTGAAAGCTTCAAAAATTTTAGCAACATTAAGCCTCTCAAGTAAGTGATTTTGAAAGTTTCTCTTAATGATTTTTACATTTTTGAACTCCTTGAAGCACAGGCTTTCTAATGAGAGGTCTATTTTGAAAAATGGTTGAAATTTTAGGGTTTTACCATGAAAATATTTGTGATTCTTGCTGAGTTTTTATGGAAGAAAATGAGTCTTAGTTGTGTAATAAACAACTTTTGTGAAAGAACTTCTCATGAAAACCCTTATAGGACCATTTTGCAAAGTTTGTGAAATTAGGTGATAAGGGTGTGAAATAGTGAGAATTTGGTGATGCTATAAGAGTAAAAAGGGGTCAACTAGGCCTAAGATACAAAGAAATTCAATAAAAATTAAATTTTGAGCTTAGGGGCAAAATGGTCATTTTGCTAAGGTCTAGGGGCAAAATAGTCATTTTACCTAATATGTGAATTTTAGATTGCTTAATTGTGTTTAGTGACTAAATGATCGCAGTTTTTTTTATCATAGATCAAGATTTGCCAAATCCGAACCTAGACCGGGGGAAAGCCAAGCAAATCGACTAAACCAACTAGTCGAGTACATTTTGTAACCTGAGGTAAGTTGTATGTAGATAATACAACTACATTGTTAATGTATGTATTCGAATTGTCTTTGAATTGATATAGTATGAATTGCTAGATTGACAACTGAGAATGCATATTAATGATTGAGATAGTAGAAAGATCTAGTTGGGACCCTAGGAAACAAATCAGATATTCATGCCATAACATTCGGATTTCTTGTGTACCAGTGTAAGACATGTCTAGGACATGCATCGATCACATTATAAGTGCCATTTAAGACCATGTCTGGGACATGGCATCGGCGTAGAGATGAGTACCAGTGTAAGACATGTCTGGGACATGCATCGGCCTCGATGATGATAGCCAGTGTAAGACGTGTCTGGAACATGTATCGGTTAAGAGTCATGCTAGTGTAAGACATGTCCGGGACATGCATCAGCACGTATATACGAAAGCTAGTATAAGACCATGTCTGGAACATGGCATCGGCCTTGATGATGATAGCCTGTGTGAGACCATGTCTGGGACATGGAATCGGTAACTTATCCCATGTTTGAAGCTTATAGGATATCGTTAGTATTTCGAAAGGTTCGACTTTAAGATTACGAAAGTGATATAATAAGGAAAGTATAATAGTGTTGTGAGTGGTACAGGTACCTATTTGGTATGCATGAGTAATGTGCTCAAATTAGAAAATGTGATTTGAGTAGACGGTAATGAGTAAGTCAAGTTTATGCTTACTTTTGAGCTATGAGTATGATGACTAATGGTGAAATTGTTGTTGTATATTTATTTATATGCATCTTACTAAACTTTACGCTTACTCTCTTTCCTTTCCCATTTCTTTCAGTGCCGCTTAATTAGCTCAAGGATCCCTTGAAGTCGGAGATATCGATCACACTATCAATCAAAGCACTTGGTATAGTATAGATCTTCTTTTGAGTATGGCATGTATAGGACTAGACTAGGATGTTTGTTTTAATAAGAAATTGGTTATGTACTTTGGCTTAAGTCAAAAGCCCTTTATTTTGTATCAAGCTTAGAATAATGGCTATTATTCATTTTGGTAAATGCATATAATGTTCTTTCTATGGATGAATTGGTGTCTATTGTGGTGAAATTAGTATATTGAAATGATCTTGTGTAGGTTGTGTAAAATGGGTGACAAAATGGCTTGGAAGAATGGTCTCCTTTTGTCCACACGGGCAAGGCACACGAGCGTGTGTCTAGATCGTGTGTGACATACGGCTTACTCCCATGGGTGTGTGTTATGGCCTTGCGTCCCCTGCACTTAAAATTTTAAGTCAGTTTAGTACACGGGTAGGCCACACGGGCGTGTGTCATGATCGTGTTTTAAAGTCAGTGTTGTACACGGGCAGGCCACACGGGCGTATGTCATGGCCGTGTTTTAAAGTCAGTGTTGCACACGGGCTAAGGGCACGGGCGTGTCCCAAACCACACGGGCGTGTGTGACCACACGGTCTATACCCATATGGGTATGTGGAGCTTTAAAGCATGAATTTTTCAAGTTTTTCTCAAGTTCTCGGATTAGTCCCGAACCGTCTCTAATGTATGTTTTGGGCCTCGTGAGCCTGTTTAAGGGACATAATGCATGTGAACGAGAAGTTTTAAGTTAAAAGAAATTTTATTGCCCGATTTTATATGCGTATGCTTGAGTTAAGTCTGTTAGCCGGCGTCGGATACGGGCGAACGGTGTTACAATATGTGGATTGAAAATTAACATGAATTGTAATGAAATGGTATTAAATATGAATTTGTTGATATTTGAATTTGAAATTGAATGTATACAATTGATTAAAACTTGTATTATCTTGACTTGAATCATGAAAATATCACTGAGCTTTATTGCTGAGCATACGGTTTGTTTTTTGTGCACAGGTTAGGTTCATATCGAGGTCCCAAGCAACGACTTTTGATCTGTCGTAATTTGATATGGCAAATTAGGCTTTCTTGGTATACTTGAGGAGCTTGTTTTCAAGGAAAATAGTATCGTTTACTAGTTTTTTTGTAGTTTTTAAGTCTTCGATTTAATAAGTGTAAATGCCTCTTTTTACTTATTTTGAGACCCAAATTGGCCAATGGTGTCATTGAGGGACCTAAAATATGATTGAATGTTTGTAGGGATGTGTTGGAGGCCAAAATCGAGTAAGACCAAATGAGAAGGTATCATGATATCCTACCCTTGGAATCACGATACCTTCAATAGGCCCCAAAGATGAAAACCACCTATAATGGAATTGCGATATCCATTTTGGGTTTCACGATACCCACCTGCCCAAGGAACACCCTAATTCAAGTTTGCTAATGGTATCACGATATCCTATCCTTAGATATCACGATACCAATATCATGAGGGACAAAAATTGACGTGTAGGATAGTCTTTGTCCAACCGAAGCACTAATTTTTGAAGGCCTATTCAAGGGCTTTTTGGGCATAAAAAGGGTCAAAAATTGGGCACAAAGATATTTTCTTTTAGGTTTTCTTTAGTTTTCTCTGCACTTTTCTAGGGTTCTTATTTTTCTTCATCTTCCATAACTGTAGTGTTTATTTTTTCTGCATTTTCCTTCTTGTTCTTGCTGCTCTTATACTTAGCTAAGTTAGTTAACCTTTGTAGCTTGGATTTATTTGCAACTTTAGTCCCTTTCTTTGCTTATAGGACATTTCAATCTTCTAGTTTAATGTATTTAAGTTTCCTTTAGTTTAATTTGTTAAAGACTTTACCTTTTAGATTTCTTAGCATTTATTTCACCAGTGAATGCCCAGCTTTACTTTTCTTTCAAGCTTTATAGCTTAAAAATTCCAACTTTCATCTTTTTCTTAAGTTCTATTTTCATGGCTGCAAAGCTTTCTTCTTTTATGTTTGTTAGCTTATTTTTTCATATGGGTAACTAAACCTTTCAGGGGGTTGGTTGATGGAGATGTGGTGAGCTGATTTTGGGATAAATGACCAAATTGTAATAAACTGGACTAATTTGAATGAACTTAAAACTTAGGATTGATGACCCTATGAGAATATTTAGGCAAGTGAGACTGAAAGGATATCTTGTTGAAACATCGATTCATTAGTCTCGGGTTAGCCGGTAAGATTGAAACATAAACTGGATTAACTTATCCAATTTGGTACCGAGAGGTAAAATGGAACCATTTTAGGACTTTAAGCAATTTGGATCCCTAATTCAAGGATGGGTGAACCACATCGAGATCAATCAACCATCATTTGTTATTTACCTGTTAGTTTTGTAAATTTGCATGTTTTACATTTTAGTCCTTGGTAGCTAGATCGTAGATTAGTATATTTATCCTTAACTTCATGATTTTCCATACTATAATGTTTAGTCATAAGTTGGTTAGGCTCTTTATTTTGCATGCTTGCTAGTAGAAATTGTTCAATCACAGACTCTCTTGGGTTTGATCCTCGGAGTACAGTACCTCGTTGTACAATTATATTACAACTAACTTGTTACACTTGTAGACATTGCACGTATTAGTTCTATTTGATCCTTGTATTTGTTTGTTGATTTTTCTTCCTCCCATCTCTCGCGAAGGGCGACGAGTAAGAGGGTGGTCAATTTTAGCATCTAGACAAAGATCTCAGGCTCAACAATGTTTGTACAGCTTCTTTTGTTGGTTTTACGACATGTACCTAGGATAAGTTGGAATTAGTATTTTGATTTGGTCATATGTTTATATACATGAAATTGTGAATGACACAACTTTTGGTTAGACATATTTTTTGGTATGTTAATAGGCTAATTGGTAATGTGTCCATATATGTATATAAATGCCAACTAGTTCAATAAATATGGATGAATTAATTGGTGTACTTGAATGAAATTGTTGAATGGATGAAAGCATGTATGTATAAATGGTACTTTAGACATAATGAAACTCATTAGGTATATAGATTTGGTTGAAATTATAATTGCAAATGAATTTGCAAAGTTTTAGGTAATTGTAAACATGTACCAAAACTTAACCATTTGAAAACAGTATGTCACGTTGCGACGAGACCAAGTTGTCATGCCACGCCGCAACGTCAAGTTTTGATCGATGTGACGAGGCTTACTCAATATATTGCGTCGTGACGAGGAACTCCCTGACGTTGTGATGTCAACCTGATGTTTTGAATTTTTTACAATTTGGTCTTATTTGGACCGTGGGTTAACATGAAAGGTTCGTAAGCTCGTATAAGACCCAAAAAACGGTTGTATATTTATATGTATGTTTTGTTTGAAATTAATCATTCAATAGTATAAATCAAATATAGTTTGGCCGTAGTTGCTCCAATAACAAATGTGACACCATGTAACTCGAACCCGATGATTGAGTAAGGTATCGAGGTGTTACAAATATCATACAAAATTGTCCAACCCTAACATGAAATATGGTCTCAAATTTTATTTAAGTTTGCCAATATGATATAAATTGCATCAATTTATGGTATTGATACCATGTAAAAAACTTTTTAATTTTTTGTTAAGAATAAAACATATATCATTTACTACCATTATTATTTTTATCTATTTCCTTTTTTCCTAGTTTCTTTTCAATCCAAACTAAACAACAAGCATTGAAACTTTTTTCCTTTGATATTTTTTTCACAAAACACACAAAAAATTGAACAGGATCAATTAAAACACATTATAAAATTCAATGCAAGAGAAGAAAATTAAGAAAAATCAAGAAAATGAGATGAAATAGAGCATCAAAGTTTTATAGTAAATTAAAGGCATAATGTCAAATTTAGCCTTCAATCTTTATATTCTTTTGTCAATTTGATCATTATTCTTTTTTTGAGCTAAATTTGGTCATAAACCTTTTAAATTGATTTTTTAAATGAAAATGCTAATTAAAATATTGATTTTTTAGCGATGTTAGCGTGGCAACTCACATGGAAGTCTACATGTAATTCATGTTGACATGAAACTATTTATCTTATATCGATATTAAAAAAAATTCTAAATTATAAAAACATCAAAAAAATCATAAAAATTTAAAAAAATTATCATGAAGTATATGCGGATTGCCAAACGGGCTACCATGTTTAAAATTTTAATGTTTTAGTCAATATTTTCATTAAAAAAACTAAAATTCATCTATTTTTGAAAGGTTGATGGTCAAATTCGACTTTTTTTTTAAAGGTTAAGGTCAAATTTATCTCAGAAAAGAATAATGGCCAATTTGACAAAAGATGTAAACGTTAGAGCTAATTTTGACATTATGACTAAAAAATAATCATTTTACCATGAGTACAAATTGCAAAGGAAAGACATAAAGTTAATAATGTTTGGAGAGGGAGCTAAAAAATAATTCTGGAGTGGTCGAGATTAAGTTATTTATTTTTATGTGAGTTAAAATGCAATTTCACCATTGTATTGACATATATCTTTATAGTTTTTAAAAGGACCAAATAAAAAATGCATCATTTGGGGACTATGATTTTACCATGTATTTACTTAAAATTTTATAAACTTTGAAGAGGCTAAAACTAAAAATTTTCATTTTAGGAGGGCTAAGACCACTACTTGCCTCCCTTTTCCTTCTCCCATAAATGATTGCCTTAGGTATTTAGGATGGTAAAATGAGTGCTTTTAATGTTAAAAAGGGAAAGTTTTAATTTAATCTCAACATTTTATTTATTTTGATATGATGGTTTAAAAATGGTGTAAAACACATTAGTCTTTATATTAATGTGAGTGGATCCCTCCAATACTTATGGCCAATTCTACTAAATGTCCTCAAACTATAGCCCGAATTCTAAATTGGTTTATGAACTTTAAAACATGCTAATCAAGTCCAGAAAATATTATTATTGTATCAATCAGGTCGTTTGTTCATTAAATGTCAATTTAAGCATTAAATGTTAGTTTGGATTTGATATGAAACATATTTAAAATATAAGGATCAAATTATAATTATGTGTGTACCTATTGCATGTGCAATTTAGATCTAACATACTAAAAATTTAGAAGTGTTATTTTTTTTATCACATTACATCCAAGGCATTCATATACTTGGTATACATGCATTTACAATTTAATCCATATGCTTTAAACATGATCTATATCATATTTGAGCTGATATATTGTTAGAATTAAGTGACCCGAATCCTTATTTAAATAAAATACAATGGTAAAATAAAATAAAAGAAGAATCCATATAGAATTACACTTCTTTTATTTTATTTTAGAATAAGGTTTTTCAAACCTTACTAAATTCTATCTATTTGATATTGATTAGAATAAGGTGTTTCAGTCTTACTAGAATATGGCTTCACAAGCCTATAAATTGACATGGTCTATTCTTCCTGTAATAACTCGAATTTGACATAGTGAATTTTCTTCTCCTCTGCCCGTGGTTTTTTTTCCCGAAAGGGTTTCCACGTAAAAATCTGTTTATTTTTATTTTTATTTTATTTTATTTTATTTTCACAAAGTGGTATCAGAGCTTCCGGGTTGTTCATCTCGATCACGGCAATGACGTCTTTGAAGTATGAAATTTTACTGTTGGATCGCAACACCAAAATTGCATTGTGGCAGATTAAGATGCAAGCAGTTCTTGCGTAGATGGATCTGGAGGATACTCTGCTAGGGATAGATAAGATGCCTTCAACATTAACAGATGAAGAGAAGAAGCGTAAGGATCGAAAGGTGTTAACACAATTACATCTTCATTTGTCCAACGAAATTTTACAAGATGTAATGAAAGAGAAGACCGCCGCTGCATTATTGAAGAAGCTAGAACAAATATGTATGTCAAAAACTCTAACAAGCAAGCTGCATATAAAACAACGTCTTTATGTTCATCGTTTGGAGGAAGGTGCATCTGTACACGAACACTTAACAATGTTTAAAGAAATTCTCTCAAACTTGGAGGCCATGGAGGCTCAGTATGATAAGAAAGATCTAGGGTTGATTCTACTTTGTTCGTTGCCCCCGTCTTATTCAACCTTTAGAGACACAATTTTATATAGTCGGGAGTCTCTCATAGTTGGTAGGTTTATAATTCTTTGACCTCGTATGATAAGATAAAGCATCTTGTGGTTAAACCTGACTCTCAGGGAGAGGGTCTCATTATTTGTAGGAGACAAGATCGGAATGCTGATGATGATCGTTGAAGGACATAGGAACAGAATTCTTGTGGTAAATCTAAGGGTAGATCAAAGTCTTCAAACAGAGGTAAAACTTGTAACTTCTACAAGAAGAAATGATACATTAAATCTGAGTGTTATAAGTTACAGAACAAGATTAAAAGGGAGGCTGCGAATCAAAAGGGAAAACAAACAGAAAATTTCGGTGAAGCTAATGTTGTAGAAAACTACAGCGATAGTGAACTTCTAGTCGCTTCAGTCAACAATTCTAAAGTGAGCAAGGAGTAGATACTTGATTCAGGCTGCACCTTTCACATGAGTCCCAATCGGGATTGGTTTACAACTTATGAAACAGTGTCTAAAGGTGTTATTTTGATGAGAAATAATACTTCATGTAAAATCACAGTTGTTGGAACAATTAAAGTTAAGATGTTTGATGGAGTTGTTAGAACACTCAGTGATGCACGACATGTTGCAGAATTGAAAAGAAATTTAATTTTATTGAGTACTCTTGATTCAAAAGGGTACAGATACACAGCTAAAAGTGGGGTTTTAAAGATTTCCAAAGGTTCCCTTGTTGTGATGAAAGGGTAGAGAAAAACTGCCAAGTTATATGTTTTGCAGGGTTCTACTGTTTCTGGTGATGCAGCTGTCGCTTCCTCTTTCTTTTCAGATGATGATATTACTAAAATTTGGCATATACGCCTAGGGCATATGACTGAGAATGGCATGGCAGAATTGAGCAAAAGAGGACTTCTTGATGGGCAAGGAATTTGCAAACTGAATTTCTGTAAGCACAGTGTTTTTGGGAAGCAAAAGAGAGTTCAATTCACCAGAGGAATCCATAACACGAAGGGAGTGTTGGAGTATATTCATTCTGATCTGTGGGGGCCATCTAGAGTGCCTTCCAGAAGTGGAGCTAATTATATGCCAACCTTTATTGATGATTTTTCTAGAATAGTTTAGGCGTTCTTCTTAAAGTAAAAAAGTGATGTGTTTTTCGCATTTAAGTGTTGGAAAATTATGATTGAAAAATAGACGGGAAAATAAATAAAATGCCTTCGTACAGACAATAGCTTAGAGTTCTATTCTGATGAGTTTAATAGATTGTGCAAGTCAGAAAGGAGACACTTGACAGTTCGCCATACTCCACAGCAAAATGGCGTTGTAAAACGAATGAATAGAACGTTCATAGAGAAGGTTCGATGTATTTTGTCAAATGCCAACTTACCAAAGTCGTTTTGGGCCGAAGCAGCCTCTACTGCATGTTTTTTGATCAACCGATCCCCATCCGTTGCCATTGAGAAAAAGACTCCACAAGAGGTATGGTATGGTAATCCTGCTAATTATTCTGATTTAAAGATCTTTAGGTGTCCTGCGTATGCTCATATTGATAGTGGAAAATTAGAACCGAGATCAATTAAATGTGTTTTTCTTGGTTATAAAACTGGTGTAAAAGGGTATAAGTTATGGTGTCCTAAAAATAGAAAAGTTATGATTAGCAGAGATGTTGTTTTTGATGAAACTGCTATGCTACCTAACTTATCTCTTAAAGACTCTTCCAATAAAGAAAATCAAAAGCAGGTGGAACATCAGATTAATACAAAGTCGACTCCTCAAGCCAGTACAAAAATTGAAGATAGAGTTGCTTATTCACCACAATACTCTATTGCCAAAAACAGAATTAGAAGAGAAATTAAACCTCCAAAGAAGTATGCCAAGGCTCATCTAGTTGCTTATGCTTTAAATGTGGCTGAAGATATAGATACGAATCAAGAGCCATCTAATTATTCTGAGGCGGTTAGCTGTGAAGACTCAGAAAAGTAGATGTCTACTATGCAAGAGGAGATGAAATCACTCCATAAAAACAGAATATGAGATCTTGTTAAACTTCCTAAATGTAAAAAGGTTGTTCGTTGTAAATGGGTGTTTAAAAAGAAAGAAGGCACTTTAGGAGATGAAGAACCCAGATATAAAGCAAGGCTTGTTGCAAAGGGTTACAGTCAAATTCCAGGAGTGGACTTCACAGATGTGTTCTCCCTAGTTGTTAAGCATAGTTCGATTCGAGCTTTGCTTGGTATTGTGGCCATGTATGATTTGGAGCTTGAGCAGTTAGATGTAAAAACTGTATTTTTGCATGAAAAACTTGAGGAGGATATTTACATACAACAACCAAAGGGTTTTACAGTCTTAGAAAAAGAGGACTATGTTTGCTTGCTGAAAAAGTCCCTTTACGGTTTGAAACAGTCACCAAGACAGTGGTACAAGAGGTTTGATTCCTTTATGACTTCTCATGATTTCAAAAGAAATAGTTTTGACAGTTGTGTTTACTTTAAGAAAAGTAGTGATGGTTCTTTTGTGTATCTACTTCTTTATGTTGATGACATTTTGATAGTAGCAAAAGATAAATGAGAGATAAGAAAGGTCAAAGCCCAACTAAGTGAAGAATTTGAGACGAAAGATTTAGGACTAGCAAAGAAGATACTTGGTATGGAGATTCTCAGAGATAGAAAAGCAAGTAAATTGTACCTAAGTCAGAAGGGGTACATTGAGAAAGTTCTTTGCAGGTTCAATATGCAGAGTGCTAAGCCTGTTAGTGCTCCTTTAGCAGCCCATTTTAGACTTTCATCGGCTTTGTCTCCACAATCAGATGATGAGATTGAGTACATGTCACATGTTCCATACTCTAGTGCAGTAGGATCTCTCATGTATGCTATGGTTTGTTCACGTCTAGATTTATCATATGCAGTCAGTGCAGTTAGCAGATACATGGCGAATCCCAATAAAGAACACTGGAAAGCAGTTCAGTGGATTTTAATAGACTTACGAGGTACTACTGATGTTTGCTTACAGTTTGGAAGAACTAGAAATGGAGTCATTGGGTATGTTGATGCTGATTTTGCTGGAGACCTTGATAGAAGAAGATCTCTCACAGGTTATGTCTTTACAATCAGAGGTTGTGCAATCAATTGGAAAGCCACTTTGCAAACTACAGTCGCTTTGTCTACCACTGAAGCTGAGTATATGGCGATTACTAAGGCTTGTAAAGAAGCTATTTGGTTGAAGGGACTCTTTAGTGAACTCAATAAAGACTTTCAAATCAACACAGTATTTTGTGACAGTCAAAGTGCCATCTTTCTTACAAAAGATCAAATGTTTCATGAGAGAACAAAACACATTGATGTTCAGTATCATTCTGTTCGTGATATTATTGCTCGTAGTGATATTGTTGTGAGAAAAATTGGTACTCATAAAAATCCTGCAGATATGATGGCTAAGTCACTTCCTATAACCAAGTTCGAGCATTGCTTAGACTTGGTTGGTGTTCATTGTTGACATTAAACCCTTAAGGGGTTTTATGGAAGAGGTGGAGAACTTGTTCGTTGAGAGTTCACGATGAAGAACTTGTTCATTGAGAATTCGTGTCAAGGTGGAGATTGTTAGAATTAAGTGACCCGAATCCTTATTTAAATAAAATACAATGGTAAAATAAAATAAAAGAAGAATCCATATAGAATTACACTTCTTTTATTTTATTTTAGAATAAAGTTTTTTAAACCTTATTAAATTCTATCTATTTGATATTTAATTAGAATAAGGTGTTTCAGTCTTACTAGAATATGACCTCACAAGCCTATAAATAACATAGTTTATTCCTCTTGTAATAATTCGAATTCGACATAGTGAATTTTCTTCTCCTCTACCCGTGGTTTTTTTCCCAAAAGGGTTTCCACGTAAAAATCTGTGTATTTTTTATTTTATTTTATTTTATTTTCACATATATAACGCCTAAGCTAATGACCAAAATGAAAGGACTTGATTGACATGATTTTAATACTTTGAGGATTTATTTAGAATGTTTTGAAATTCATTAACTTATGCTCTAGAATATGAATCATAACTTGAAGACATATGATGCAATTAACCCAATATTGGTCCAAATTATAAGTTCAAGATTAAGAAAGAAACACCGAAGAGTTTCTATGAGAGAACTCTAGAAACTCCCCACTTGAACTGCAAAAGCAAGCCATGCAAAAAGGCTGAACGAAAATTAATGAGCGATTACTATTCAAAACCTGGGTAAAGTACCAACCTTGTTGAAGGACATTGTTCTCTCGGTTGTGAGACTCGTAAGAGAAGAGAGATGGCTCATTTTGATTTTGAATCAATTTAAATAGTGGTCACAATGTTGTATTATCATAGTTATAATCGTCCATATTAATGCTGGTCAAGATATTATTTCGATTCTATAATTTCTTTTAGTTGGCCGAAATGTCTTGCATGTTGCGTGAGGGATTGTTTTGCTCAATTTTTGTAGCTGGGTCGATGTTATTATTTTCTTTATGCAGACTTTTCTGCTACTGCTAGACTTGAATGATTTTCCAACTTTTTAAAAAAAGAAACATTCATGCAAATGGATATTACAATGATCAATTGCTATAAATTGGGTAAAAGAGCAAGATGAACCCTAAATCATCATAACCCAATACCATAAATTAACAATTAGAAATGTGAATACATTATATTTTTTATTAGATTATATGTGGGGGGAGGTTACTCTAGTCAAAGGTCAGGGCATGTCATTGGGTTTATAAAGTGTTGAAAATGGTAGTTACAAATTACTCATCAAATAGAACTGCTGAAGAGAAAATATTTAATCAATATAGACGATTATAACTATGATATTACAACATTGTGACCGCTATAAATTGATTCAAAATCAAAGGAGGGAGGGAGAAAAAAAAAGTGGGCAAGTGGGTGTTGATGCTTTGCTTTCATGAAGCACATAAAACATCTTTCCTTAATTTTTCCCTGTAGTTTTTTTTTTTTCACTGAGCAAGAGAAAGAAAATATTGGAGACTGACATAAAGAAAAAAATTGCAAAAACATATACTGAACATGAAAGATAATGGGGTGAAAAGCCTGTTGAAACTTATTAATCATAAGGGTTTCAGAGTTATTCAACAACGGATACCTTTAATGCCCCCCACCCCGGGTTTTGGGCAACAAAATTAAGAAGAAAAAAAAAGTGTTACTTGGACCCTGCAAAAAGAACCTTCAAAACTTTGGAATCTGTTTTCAGCATGTGGAACTAAGGATTGAGTTATGATACAAAAGATTTAGAATGGTCATGATTTTAAACTTCAAGAGAGTGGCGGTCCCAAATTATCTCTTATTACCTAATTCGAGAAATAGCCTAATCGAACAAGTGCAATCATAAGAGTAGTACAACTTTGCACGAACTCATCTTTTTTTTTCTTTAGTGGGATTATAAAATATTCTTCGTATATTAAAGTTCATGAGAATTGATATTTTCAAAATTCATGATTAACTTTTTCAACAACGAAGTTATATGGTTTTTTTATAACAGTAACTTTAAAAAATAAATTAATTATTAAAATAACTCATCCTTTTAATTATATACAAAAATAACTCATTTTTTACAATAAAAAATGGTGGAGCCATATGGTGGCACGTCAACTAGGGGTATTAAAAAATTATTTTTTGGTGGAGCCATGTTGAATGACGCCACCAGTATAAAATACTAAGGAAATACTAAAAAATCTGGAAAAACGGGAGATTTAAATTTTTTTTTCATTTTTGGGTGGAGCCATTCTAAATGGCGTTACCACTTTTTTGATTTTCAGGTTCTTATTTTTTTTTACTTTTTTATTTTTTCTTATATTTTGTCTCTTTCTTAGATTTTTTTCTTTTTTAAGTTTTATATTATTTTCTTAATTTATTTTGCTTATTTAATTTATATTATTAATTTTAAAAATTTGTAATATATATTTAAAATGTTTTATAATATTTTTTTAAAATTTTAATTATTATTTTTAAAAATATTTTTTAACTTTATATATATTTATATATATTTGAAATTAATTTTTTATAAATTTTAAAAATGTATTTTTTAAATTAGTTTTGAAATTATTAGTTTTATAATATTTGAAATGTATGTTTAATATTTTATTAATTTTACATACAATTTTAAATATTATTTTTAAATTCTTTTTTATCATTAGGTATATATATTTAAATTTTAAAGTTTAAATTAAAATATATATTTATTATAACTAGTCACATCATGTTAGTGATGTGACTATTAATAAATTTAAATATAAATATAAATTTTAAAAAAATGTATTAAATATTATTTTATAAATATTAAATATATATATATATTGACTCTTTTTATTATTTTGTTTTTTCTTTTATGTTTAATTATTATTATTAACTTTAAAAATTTTGAAATATTTTATTAATATATATTTGTAAATTTTAGATATGTATTTTGAGATTATTTTTTTAAATTTTAAATACAATTTTTAAATACATTTAAAAAATTATAATTTTTTAATAATATAAGAAATTATAATATTTTAAATATATTTTTTAAAATTTTGTCTTTTTCCTTTTTTTTACTTTTTTGAAATTTTATGTTTTTTTCTTATTTTTTTTGTTTATTTATTTTATTATTAATTTTAAAAATTTTGTAATGTATATTTAAAATGTTTTATAATATAGTTTTTACAATTTTAAATATTATTTTTAAATTCTTTTTTTAACATTAGATATATGTATTTAAATTTTAAAGTTTAAATTAATATATATATATATATATTTATTATAACTTATCACATCATGTCAGTGATGTGACTATTAATAAATTTAAATATAAATATAAATTTAAAAAAATATATATTAAATATATTTTTTTTATTATTTTGACTCTTTTTATTGTTTTGTTTTTAAAAAAAAAATTGTTATATATATGGGTGGGGCTTGGTCCCCCCTTGTATAGATGAAAAAGTTGAGTGAGGGTAAAAAAAATGTACGTTTGTTAAAATTTTATTTTTTTTGTTTTTATATTTTATAGTTAATGTAATATAATAAATAATTGTATTGTATGTTTGTTTTTTTATATTATACAGATTTGAAGATGTCTTCTGGAGTAAATACGGATCACACTTCATCGATGATCGACGAAACAGTAAAATTTATTATAAGTTAAAAAAAATTCGGTTTAGTTTCCCCATTTTTTTGCTAATCGCTACTCTGTTGAACATGTTTTGACTACTTTAAAATACTTATCTCTAATTAGTTGTTATTTAGCTTCTGTTGAACATTTTAGATTATTAATTTGATTATACTTTGTAATACTTTATTTTTGTTATAATTGATTTAGATATACATTATTTGTAATTGTATTTGTATACTTTAAAAAAAAAGTTAGTAGCACTCACCTCCAAACATCTAATTTAATCACACAAATTATAATAGAATAGATATATTATAAAAATAAATTAGGATATTTTCATTTTTTTTAAATTACTACCCCTTAAAATCGACTTACTTAAAACTTTACTCTATTTTTACTAATTTCATACTTAATTTATTAGACAGTGTATAGGGATTAATACGCAAAACTATTACTTGACGAGCTCGATTTATGAAAAAAATTTCCTTTAATTTTAATATATATATTATTAAAACAATAATAATAAAAGTGAATATATTTGATTATTTACTAGTTAATTTATAAATAACTAGAAAACATAAGTATTTGTTTAAAAAATACTTTATGTTTTTAAATTTTATCATATAAAAAAATATTAGTATTCCTTGAAAAATAATTTTTCGCTATTACTCACTTTAAAATTTGAATAAGATATCATAAAATTTTAAAATTAGAAATATATACGTATTGTAGCCATTGGTGTCAAATTGAACTTGCTTGAACCAATCATCTTCTCTTGGGTTGCTTTCTGGTTTGGACTTATTTTTTATACTGGTGGAGTTTGAGTTGCTGCTCAATGAATTTCTCTTTTCTTGTAATTTTACTAGTCCTTAGTTCATATTCCTGTAATTTCTCCCATTCTTTTATTATTAATATATTTATTTTAATTAATTTAATGCTTAACTATGGTTAGGATATAATAATCACATTTGATTTCTATGTGTTATTATTAATATTTTATGACAAATTTTCATTCTATTATTAATATATTATTACTTATTTAATTTAACTTAAATAAAAAAATACTTAGAATGGTTACGTTGGTATAATATAAGTGTGATGTTTTTATTTTCTCAACCTTTCAATTTTACTCTTGAATATCTTTTTTATGTTTAAATTATACAGATAATTGATTTATCATATTTTTATAAAAAAATTTACCATACAGGATGGTTATCGGGTTTTGAGGTTGCGGTGTCATTTTCCCAAGTACGATCCGAACGAGCGGATCATGCCATACTTACGGTTGGCCGGATTTGGGGACGTCGCATTGATCCGGAGGTTTGACTTGAGGCCAAACTTACTATCCGCCTCGGTTGAGCGGTGGTGTACGGAGACCCACACCTTCATTATGCCGTGCGGGGATTGCACTATCACATTAGAAGATATCGCTATGCAACTTGGGTTACGAGTTGACGGTGCTGTGGTCACGGGTCGAAGCAAAGTGTTGGAACCTTCTGTAGTATGCCACAGACTGCTTGGAGGGTCCCCTCGTGATGGGGAACAGAATTTCACATGCTTGACATTAGCATGGTTGAGAGCAAATTTTAAGCAGTTATCGAGCACTACCACTGAGCAGGAGGTGATGTATGTTGCTCGAGCCTATATTATGCTGCTGATTGGGGGGTACTTCTGCCGAACAACACGTCTAATAGAGTCCACTTAAAGTACTTGCCTCTATTGGAGGATTTTTCTCGTGCCAGTAGCTACAGCTGGGGATCTGCAATGTTGGCTGTATTATACTATGAGCTCTGTTGTGCAACAAAACATGGGGTTAGTAATATGGCTGGTTGTTTAGGTCTACTGCAGTCTTGGGCTCTATACAGGATGCCGTTTCTAGTGGCTGTTAGGCACCAACCATATTCGTGGCCACTTATAAATAGGTAAAAACAAAATTATACTTAACATTTAACGACTCATAAGTGTGGATAATATTTTTCAAAGTTTAACTGCCAACGTGTTTGTTTTGATTTCAGATGGGCGACGTCTCCGGGAATTGGTGCGAGCCAGACATTAATCATTTACAGTCAAATGATAGAGGCGTACGCCGGAGAGAAAGTAAAATATGTTAATATAGTTTAAGTAACGTTTATTTAACTTATCCACTTACAGTATGTGATGTGAATTGACTCATAATGTTATATTGTGCAGTTCTTATGGATGCCCTATTCTGCAGTAAACATTGCAACCCTTATTCCTCAGAGGGTTCACGCTGAAGCTTGTGTGTGGTGCATCAACACGCCGGTGCTCAACTTCTCAACCGTTGAGTGGTACAATGGTGATCGAGTTATGCGACAATTTGGGTGTAAACAATTTGTACCGGTCGAGCCACAACAGTTTGCTGATGTTCACGGTAAGACCATGCAGGGGAGACATACATTAGATTGGAACATGGAACATCAATGTTATGTAGCACTATGGAATACCCGGTATGACAGGCGGCCTGAGATGCACTCTTGCATGTTTGACTTCAGTCCCTCGACTGAATATATGCAGTGGTACATGAATCGATGGCGAGTTTATTTATATGGTGGACAACTTATGATAGTACCAGGTCACGGCTACAGACGTGGAAATCAACCTACGGTGGAGGTAGAGGATCAACATATGGCGGAGCCCAACTCGGAGGACCAAGTTTTAAACACATCGGAGCAATGGGTTGACACTTTTTGTGATGAGTCCCAAGCAGTTCATATAACCCGGACATAGGTGGTTCGAGTTCGTATCACCCGGACATGGGTGATTCGAGTTCATATCATCCGGACATGGGTGGTTCGAGTTCATATCACCCGGATATAGGCGGTTCGAGTCCATTTGACTTAGAGCAACCACTGACATTAGTTGATATGTTTGGTAATAACATGTACTCCACCCCGCCTCAGGCCACGATTGACCCAGTTGCCAATCCTTTAGATGTGTACAATACACCTCAACGTCCACCCCGTCAACGAAGGCTCGTAAACCGTTATACCCCGAGCGATGATACCCTCCTGGTTCTTTCCAATTTTAAGTTATGTAAATTTCAAGTATTATGTGATGTTAGTTGTATTGGCTTAAGGTTTCACAACTTATATATTAGTGTTTTTTTTATTTAATTTATTATAAAATCTTTTAAAGTATTAAAAGTTGCAACTATTAATTTTAAATATAATTTTAACACTAAATAATACAAACTTTATTTCTAAAAGATCATAATATAGACAGACCTCAGTTACAACATTTAATTTCTTTCAGACTGTGAAGACTGGCCAGTGTAGACGTTTCCATGGGGACATTTGCTCCGATTGTGGCAACTGTTCTACATATGGTGCAACACTTTGGATCGACTTGTTCTCTTACATCCATGTCGTTTTGAATCCTCATTATTGTCGGTCTACCTTTGACTCTCCTACATAGTGACCGATCAGGCAACATCTCGAATGCAGGCAATTGCACTTCTCATGTCAATATATCCCTTAATATAGGGAACTCGTTACCCCAAATACACAACGTACATTCAAGTGTGTATACATCATTGATATATTGTTCGACATTCAAACTATAGGTAGCACAAGCTGCAACCACATGCGCACACGGGTACCGTAGTGCTTGGAACATCCCGCACTCACACCGCCTGTTTCGGAGATCAACTCCATAGGACTGTGACGGGATCCCTGACTGACGACTGATATACTCTGTCACTCGAAAAGTTTCCAATTTCGAGAATATAGTTCTACATTCATCAACCTAGCCCTTTGAGTGTTATCTTTCATGGCATCTCTGATTTTTTTGACGTACACGTGTCCTACCTCTAACTTTTTGCTTGTTTCAACCCCATTTTTGGCATTAAGGTTGCTAACCTGTAAAATGTGGCTGAAAAAACAGCTAAAATTGGCAAGTAACGCGTACGCCTTAAGAAGGAGTTAACGGCCTCAACAAGGTTAGTTGTCATATGGCTATAACGGTACCCCTCGTCAAAACATTGAGCCCATTGCCACGGCTCCATGCTACTCAACCACTGTGTAAGAGAAGGTTTGCAGCCCGCCATATCAGTCTCTAACCTCGCCAACTTATGTCTAAATCGGTGTGGTTCCAGCTCGTACCCTATGTATATATTCCGATAAAATGCGTTAAAATTAGGAAATGGACTAGAAATAATTACAAATACAAATTTAAATACGATATTTTTACCCATGTTGACAATTTGTTTGCGCCAGTCTTTGTTCTTATACTCATTGTGGTAGTTCACAGCGATGTGACGAATACAATAGACAGACCTCCACGGAACCTCCGATTGCTGAATTACAGCAACAAGACCCTTCGATCTGTCAGATATAATGCAAATGTTGTCTTTCCTGACAACATGTCTCCGTAAGTTTTGAATGAAATATGCCTATGATTCAGAGTTCTTCGACTCTACGAT
This sequence comes from Gossypium hirsutum, assembly GCF_007990345.1. NCBI lineage: Eukaryota > Viridiplantae > Streptophyta > Magnoliopsida > Malvales > Malvaceae > Gossypium > Gossypium hirsutum. The sequence goes on along the minus strand of NC_053429.1, from coordinate 35,231,551 downwards.
GGCAAAAGCAATTGGTAGTACATTTTCATTACCGTCTTGTGCAACTGCAATCAGAAGTATCTGCGTGTATTTTCCATAAAGCCATGTTTCATCAACTTGCACTACCGGTTTGCAGTGGGAGAAGGCCCTAACACATGGATCGAAAGTCCAGAACAGTCGACGAAACACTCTTTTTCCCAGTTCTAATTCTCCATTAGGGCCTCTATAAGGCAACGTTTGCAAGTCCACGACAGTTCCTGGGACATACTCTACCATTGCTGAAATCCAACTTTGAAGTTCATTGTATGACTCATCCCAGTCGCCGTACAATTGTTGCATGACCATTTGTTTCGCCCACCATGCTTTCCTGTATGACACTCTGTATTGTAATCGAGCTTGCATGTCTGCAATCAATGTCGACACAGGAATGATTGGGCTATCTTTCACTAGTGGCATGATGCAGTTGCTAATACTTTTGGCATCCAATTTTCGGTGGTCTTGAGACATGCATGCGACAGTACAGGTATGACACCCTTCTAATTTTCGTATTTGCCACTGTTGAGTCCTCTGTATAAATGTAGCACGAACTCGCCAACCACACCCATCGTCGGCTCTCCAACATTCCTCAATGTATAATGTCGGTGTAAATTTGGCAACCTTGTAATCAATCGACAACTTCATGCTGTATTGTTTGATCGAAAACACACAATCTGCCTTGTTCTCGAACTGTTGCCCAATGAACAACTCGTCGAACTGTGAATTTGACTCCAATCTATGAGCAGGTACTATATCAACGTACTCAGGGAACTCGGATGCATGCTCTGCATCTGGATCTACGTTCAACATGTTGCCCCCAAGTTCATTTCGTAAAATAATACCATGACTCGGGTTACAAAATGAAGGGCCGTGAACATCTTCAACCTCCTCTGGGCCTTCATCATCGATATTGTCCGGAAACTCATCAACATCGGGGTCACTAAAATCTTCAACGTCTTGATCAGAATCTTCACCATTATTGGTCATTTCTCTGACATTTGTCTCAGTGCTTATTATCACCTCCGGATGTATTTGTAGATGGGGACCGAGGGTTGGGTTGTTGTACGAACTCCCACCATAATTAGGAATTTTGGATATCTGCGATGTTCCACCGCATTCTAATTGGCCTATCCATCCAACATTAAGATCAAAATCAAATTCGCGATGTTGACTTATTGGGCTAACATTCTCAACAGGCTCTAAGTCTGCTAACTCAGCAAATAATTCAACTAGTTGGGGGTTCACACTCCTAGTGGACCACCATATTTCCATCATAGTGCCCAAGTCATCATCATCTAACAGATGCATCGCACAAAATTTGAACGGATCTGTAGAGATTGGAAACTTGTAAAATAATTTGGACATCGCCCTTCCACAACGGATAGCTACTTTCGCACTAATCTTCCTTTTCATTTCTGCTAGCTTCACATTTTTTTTGAATTGCAAACCTACTCTTTGCCGGCCTTGAAATACACAGCCAATATCACCTTCTACAATTTCACCATCAAAAATAACATACACCAAAAACACCTCATTATTCATTTTTAACAAATTTTTTGAACTTTTGCACTTAACACAACAACTAGACCACTCTATATATAGAAGAGAACCAAGAGGTGGAGCCATAAAGAATGGCTCCACCAAAATACTGTGATTTTTTAGAGTATAGGGGGCCCTGTAGCAATTTTGCCATTTCCTGGTGGAGCCAAATAATTTGGCGCCACCAGTTTTCAAGTCTGACTGCCAACTTATTTGTTTCAGCCTTTTTTTTTATTTAAAGTTTTGACTTTCTTTTTTCTTTTTTAAGTCCTTATTTATTTTATTTATTTCGAAAAACTTGAAATGTATTTTTTAAAAATGTTTTATAATATATTTTTTTATAAATATTAAAAATATATTTTCAAATTATTTTTTAAATATTAAATATATTTTTAATATTATAAAACATTTAAAATGATTTAAAATATTTTTTAATATTTTAAATGCTTTTAAATATTTTTTAAAATTTACATAGAATTTTGAAATTTATAATTTTTATTTATTTTTAAAAATATTTAACATTTTTTTAAATTTTTTATACAAATTTTATTTAAAAGTTTAAAAGTTTAAAAGTTTTATATTATTTTAATATTTTATATTATTAAAAATATGGTTAATATTTAAAAAATAATATTTATAATTTTCAAAAATTAATTTGAGAAATATACATTTAAATTTAAAAAAAAAATTAAAACTGATATTTAAAATTTTAACAAATATATATTATAGAACATTTCAAATATACATTACAAACTTTTAAAAATTAATAATAAGAAATAAATAAATTAAATAAACTAAAAAAATAACAAAAAAATTATAAAATCTTCATTTAAAAATTCTATGTAAAATTAATAATATATTAAACATACATTTCAAATATTATAAAAATAATAAACAAAATACAATAAGAAAATAATATAAAACTTAAAAAAAGGAAAAAAAAATTAAAGAAAAAGACAAAATCTATGAAAAACTAATCTAAAATTTAATTTGAAATGTATAATAAAAATAAATAAAATAAACAAACAAAATAAAATAATAAAAAAATTAGACTTCAAAAAACTAAAAAAATAAAAAATAATTATTTTTTTAAAATTTTAAAAAATTAATTTGAAAAATACATTTTTAAAATTTATAAATAATTAATTTCACAAATATATATAAAGTTAAAAATATTTTTAAAAATAATAATTAAAAATTTTAAAAAATATTATAAAACATTTTAAATATATATTACAAATTTTTTAAAATTAATAATATAAATTAAATAAGCAAAATAAATTAAGAAAATAATATAAAACTTAAAAAAGAAAAAAATCTAAGAAAGAGACAAAATATAAGAAAAAAAGTAAAAAAAGTTAAAAAAGTAAAAAAAGTAAAAAAAAATATAAGAACCTGATAAATCAGAAAAGTGGTGGCGCCATTTAGAATGGCTCCACCCAAAAATGAATTTTTTTTTAAAGTCCCCCGTTTTTCCAAATTTTTTAGTATTTCCTAGTATTTTATACTGGTGGCGTCATTCAACATGGTTCCACCAAAAAATAAATTTTTAATACCCCTAGCTGATGTGGCAAAGTAGTGGCGCCATATCATATGGCTCCACCACTTTTTTACTGTAGAAAATGGGTTATTTTTGTACATAATTAAAAAAGTGAATTATTTTGATAATTAATTTATTTTTAGGGTTACTTTTATAAAAAAAAGCTAAGTTATGTCTTATCTCTTTACCTTTAGTATAATATTGATCCATCTTGTTCAAATAATCAAAATTTATGATTATAGTAGTCAACGCATTTGCTCGTCTTGCCCTCTTTCAGACATTCTAAAAATTCACCCTTAAAGCAGCAATATGTAACATTATGATATCATGGTTATGTTAAGATCATTACAACTTAACACTTACAATTAATTTAAATTTGAGTTTTAGATCATATAATTGGTTTCGAATGAAAAGTTGTTTTTTAAGAAAAATGGATGCACATGATGGAATAAGACAATTGTGGTAAATATCTGCTCCGACTTTTAAATTTACTATTTTATCCCTTGTAAAAATTTTAGGTATCCTTTTTTTGTTCTTTTTCATTATATTAAAATCATAGATATGTGAAATCGTGAATACATTAGGTATATTTTATAAGTATATATTTATATTTTACATATATTAAAAATTATATCCTAAAATTACGTCCATTATAGATTATAAATATATATATTATTTATAATCTCAAAATTGAAAATCCATTAGTAAAAATAAGTTGGGTGGAGTAGTTATGGGATCCATATAAGCATGGGCGAAGATGTATGAAGTTAATTATAATTCTTCATCTAAATTTAAAACATTTTAAATAAAAAATTTATTTAAATAAACAAATTAAAGTATTTGAACTCACTATAATTAAATTTAAAAGTTTTGACTAACACACTTAGAAATCATCTGAAATTAAAATAGGTTGAACTCCAAAAAATCAAACCTTAAAATGCTCTAAAAATTTTGAAACTGATTTTAATATAAGGGATTTAAAACCAACCCTACCTAGACCTAATTATGTCGATACTGAGGATAAATAAAATACCCTAAAAAAAAGTGGATATACTACCGCAATTTAAATTCAATCAGAAGATGAAGATGATGAGAGGGTCTACTTGGTGATGATAAACTGATGAACCGTCCATCTCAATGCCGGTGATGACCAACATTAATCAACAACTACCTTTGCCCTAGCTCTCATCTGCAATGGTGAAACATCAATTTTATCATGTTGAGAGTTCCTTTGATGGGAACTGCTCAAATTCCCACCAGCACCTGATAAACCCCACTAATAAAATTTTTTCCCCTTTTCTCAAGTGTCTATTTTGTTTTTGCAAGAAACCCTACTTCACTAATATCCTCAACATTCAAATTAATTCAAAAGAAATGAAATTATAAGCTTAATGTTAAAGTTCACAATCTTTTTCTAATCTCAATTTACAACTTTAATATTATATATAAAACTAATATGGTTTCCATCCCATACTTTGGGTTGGGTTAATTATTTTTAGGTTAAATCATAAAATTAAAATTTAAAGGTTACAATATGCTTCGTGTTTTTGTACTTTCTGTATATTTAGAATCTAGTGATCATGTTTTTGTTTTTTAAGAATTTAATCTCATTACTTTTCGAATTCAAATATTCAAAGTATAGTGTGACATTCTCAAATTAAAAAAGGAAAATCCTCACAAGGTAGCATAGGCGTCTCTAGGGGGTTGGCAGCGCCACGACACCTCCCTAAATTTTCAAACATTCATTTTAGTCCCCGAACATTTTAAAATTTTTTACTTTAATATTACAATTAATGTCTAAAAAATATGATAATTTATGTTTTGCCCCCAAGTTTTCTAAAGTGTTTTTTTGCTTAATTTCTTTTATATAGTTTATAAATTTTTTATATTAAGTTTGATACATTTTTAGTTTAAATTGATAAACTAATACAAAGTAGTATCCAAATACTAATTTGGTAAAAAATATTTAGAAAAATTTTTAGTCTAATTTGGAAAACTAATACAAAATAGTATCTAAATATTAATTTGGTAAGAAAGTAATGTTATATATTGCAATATCTAAATAAAAAATAACATTTAAATATTAAATTGATAAAAATAAACTTTAATATTGCGGTATCTGCTACGAATTGAACATTTAACCTATTTTGTTTTTTTAAATGTTAATGTGAATGATCAAGAGTAGCTTAAATTTAAAAACACCTTGTTCAAATAAATCGGACTTGTATGGGCCGGGCTTACTTTAAACATGTCTACTTTATATAAATATGCTCCCCGTTATAAATATTTCTGGCTTTGCCCCTACTTGCAACCATGTAACAAAAAAGGACATTGTAATAAACATAAATTTAACAGAAGATTTTAATAGAGTTAACAATATTTAAAATTCACGTCAATACTTTAATTAGAATAAAGCATTCAAACTTATTAACGACATTATAAATATTGAGGTAATGTCAAAAATTAAAGTATAAATATTAAACCTCAAATTTTGAACGTAGTATAAGGGCTGAAAATATAATTTGACAACTTTTATGAAATCTTAAAAAATAAAAGGACTAGAATTAAAATTTAACCAATTATATTAGTAATGTAAAAATAGAAAATGAAAAAATGAAAAGAACAAAGCAATGGATATAACGTAGTATAGAAACCAAAATTATAACTGGACCATTTTTACATAATCTAAAACTAAAGGAACCAGAATTAAGATCTAACCAATTATATTAATAATGTAAAAAGGGAGTAGGTATCAATGGACACGTGTCATAAAAAGGATAAGTCTTTCCTTTTATATATAGTAATACTAGTTTTTTTCAAGAACATGTATAAATTAAAATACAATTTATTTTTAATTTAATTTTAAAAAATTTAAAAGAATTTATGTCGGAAAAAAGATTGAAAGTAAGAGCATGTAATAAGATATGTTGAAAATGAAAGAAAAATTAAAGTATTATTCTTTAAATTAGTTTTACACAACAGTTGTGGACATTTATATAATTTTTTTTAGAATTTTAAAAAATAAAATTTATATATCTAATTATCTTAAATTTAAATTAAGTAATACATATTTTAAAATAAATTTTAAATTTAATGAAATAATTAAAAATAAAATTTTAAACAAAATTAAAATTAAATTATAATGATAATGATAATGATAATTTTAAAAATCTAACTATCACAAATTTAAATATTAAGATAAACAATATTTATCTTCATGATGAGTAAATAATATTTATATTTATGATAATTTTATATATTTTTAATTTTTTACATAAAATATTTTAGTAAAACTTTTAAAATTTATTTAAATGTTTCAAGATGATGACGTGGCAAATTAGTTAAAAGAAAGATAAAAATATGTCATTAGTTTTTGTATTTTTCATAAATTTAGAATTTACTCTTCATATTTTAATTTCTAGGAATTTAGCCCCTAAGCTTTTCAGATTTGAAAATTCAAGTCCAATTGTTAGCATTGTTAAAATTATTTTGTTAAATTTAGGTTCACTACAACATCATATTTTAGTTAAATGACTACTAAGTGAGTTTTTTTTAACATGTCACACCAACATATTTAACAAAAAATAATAACAGTGTTAATAATTGGACTTGAATTTTGAAATCTAAAAAATAAAGAGACTAAATTATTTAAAATAAAAATAAAAGTATATTAACTAAATTTCAATTTTATAAAGAATATAAGCGTCTTATGACATATTTTAACCTAAAGGAAAATTATATACCAACACTTAATTTAACCGTTAATGAGGATAATAATTTGAACCAATTAATAACATTATAAAAGTAAAACAGATTAACTAATATAAAGAAGTATTAAGAAAATGTGTTAATCTCAAATAAATGTTAAGAAGAATTATAAAGTAAAATAAAAACCAACAAGTGTTGGGTGTAGTGGTAAAGTATATTGTGAAGTGTGCCTCGCATTTCGGATGAAACAAAACTGACATCGAGACGGGAAAGAGTCGACATCCCAGTGACACCACACACCACATGCCGGCGAGAAGAACTCGTTGTCCCAACGATGCGATGCCTAACGTCCCGACGAGCTGAACACGACGACACAATGTGGCGACGTGTTCCCTACTTAACCAGGTTTCTTTTCCTAGTTAAACTCTATTTTATTTCCCCATTCTAACTTTGATTATTCTAGGAATGTTTTAGTCATATTTGTACACAAAATTCAGCCTATAAATATGCCTCTTAACAACCTTAAATAGTTAAAATAGAACAAAAAAAATTAAGAGAGTTTGTAGGAATTTAGGGAAATCTTTGTATTTCGGGTTCAGAGTTTACTTGTTTCTTATATTGTACTCCCTTTTTGGTTTTCTTTCCAGCTTTAGTGAAGTTTTCTTTGTTCGTGGTCTCTTTATCCTTTTCGAAGGGGGTTTTTCCACATAAATATTTGTGTCAACTTTTTTCAATTTTCGTTCATGTTCGTTGCATAACTCCTATTGGACCCAAAAAATTGGTATCAGAGCTTGGTTCAGTTTCGTATTCAACCAATTCAGAGATGATAATGAGGTACAATATCGAAAAGTTTTGACAAGATTACAAATTTTAGCTTGTGGCAAGTTCGGATGACAACAATTCAGGTTTAGAACGGTCTGAAAAAGGTCGTTACATGGCAAAAGCCTGCGGATGCAAATCAAACAAAGTGGGAGGAACTTGATGAGAAGGCACTGTCAATAATTCAGTTGCGCCTTATTAACAATGTAATATCCCGAATCAAGGCCTAATCGGAATAGTGGTTTTGTAACCACAAATCCGAGATAGAAATAATTATTTTATAATTATTTTGATGATTATGATATGATTGCATGATTGTGTGAAAATTTCATGATGAAATTCTATGCCTAAAGTGCTTAAATTGAAAGTAGGGACTAAATCGAATAAGTTGCAAAATTTGCATTCTAGAAATTTTTAGTATGAAATTCCTTTGAAATATTTATTAGGAGGTCTTAAATAGCAATTTTACCAATTTTAAGTTCATGGACAAATTTAGGGCATGGAAGAAATTTTTGGAAAGTTTAGTAGTAAGGGTATTTTGGTCATTTTGATATTAAATGAAATAAAATGGGAAAAATAACACAAAATAGTCATCTTCCCCATTTAGTTGCTGCCGAAACTTCACTCTCACCATAGCTAGGGTTTCTTCAACTTTCAAGCTCCATAGTAAGTGATTCTAAGCCCCGTTTTTAATGATTTTTACGTTTTTGAGATCCCGGTAGCTCGATTAAGCTTATGCTAACAATAATTCAACCTAGGGTTCATATTTGGAAAAATACCCATAGGTGAAATTTGTGTATTTTGATGTTTTATGATAGAATATTGGGTTTTAAATTATGTTAGACAACTTGTGCTACTCGGTTTTGAGCGAAAACGAGTAAAAGGGCTTAATCGGTAAAAATACCTAATAGTCATAAGCACATGTTAGAGTGAGAATTTGATGTTGCCATAGAAGAGAAAAGTGGTCAGCATGTTGTAAAACATAAGAATAAGGAATAAAGTTTAATCCCGAGCTTAGGGGAAAAAATGTAAATATGCAAAAGTTTAGGGGCAAAATTGTAATTTTTCCAAAATTTGAGTTAAGGATTAATTTGATAATGTGAGTATTAAATGAGCTAAATGTGTTATTTTAGATCAAGAAATACGTGGAATCGACCTCAATCGAGGAAAAGAAAAGATTGTGGACTAAATTGCAAAATCCTTGTATTTTGGTACCAAGGTAAGTTCATGTGTAAATAATGTAGCATAATTGTTATTTTTAAGTTATTGATATTAATTATGTGTTATGCTGAATTTCATTATGAAATGTATGCTTTGTGGTTAATTTCAAATAATATGTAAATTATGTGAATTACTTGTTAAATATAATTGTTACCGAGTATTGATTTCGGCATTCTACGGAAGACGGCAAGGATAAGTGTTCGAGAAAAATCCCGTTTGAACCTTAGGAATAGATTAGGATACAAGTGACATGTCACTAGGATGGTTGAGCATCCGAACTCGTTGAGTTGAGTCCGAGTTCACTTATGGATGCGAATGTCCGAACTCGTTGAGTTGAGTCCGAGTTCGTGAAATGTAACTAGGCATCCGAGCTCGTTGAGTTGAGTCCGAGTTCACTTATGGATGCGAACGCCCGAGCTCGTTGAGTTGAGTCCGAGTTCGCTTATGGGCGGGTTACATGATTGCTTGATTGTATATATGGCACTTATGTGCAAGTTATCCATGTATCCGAATTATATTCCGATGTGTTCAACGGGTAAAGTTCTACTCAAATGGAGGAATATTCGAGATGTAAAGAGACATATTGGTAAGTGATATGAAATGGATATTTTGGACAGGTATGTATTTAACCCTCGGGTTGAGTATTGATACAACCACGATAAGGTAATAAGATGATGAAGAATGATTAAAAATGTGATATGTGTTTTAGTGATGTATGCTAATGTTGATTGGTATAACTGTTTGTTATGTTACTTATTATTTGCATATGAACTTACTAAGCATTTATGCTTACTCCCTCCTTCTTACTCATTGTAGTTTTGGACAAGCCAGCTCAGGAGTCGGGATAGGTCGAAGGCTCAGTCACACTATCCGGAAGACTTTTGGTAAATGGCTTATAAATTTAAGTATGGCATGTATAACAATATACCTATTTTGTGTAAATGATCTTATGGTATGGTTGTGAAATGGTTGAGGAAATGCTTGATAATGATAAATTATGAAAATGGTTAGTTTAGATTATGTTTGATGTTAAGGAAAACTATTAAGAAACTTAGTGCATAAAAACTCATAAAAAGGATGAAATTTACCATAAACAGAATACCGCAGCAACACTAACGCGAGTTTGAAAATTTACTAAAAATCATATAAATTGAATTTGGTGATGAAATACATATCAAATTGAATCTTATTATGTCTAGTTTCACATGAAACAAATGAAACAAGTAAAGGAATTATATGTTAGAAGATATTTGAATTTTAGTGAAACAGAGTCATAGCAGTTTCTGAATCTCCTGTTCCTACTTTAGAAATTCACCATAAATTGTAAAGATATAATTAGGTGGTTTATTTTATATCCTAAGAATCCTTATTGAGTCTAGTTTTAGTAGAAACAAATCTCATAGTCATATGAATTTTTTACAGAGAGAAATGTGGTTCGTAGTAAACAGAGGTCAGACCAGTCGAGTCTTGAAACAGGGGTAAATTTAACTAATAAACTGTACTAATTGGCCCAACCAAAAATTCTAGAAAAAAATTAGTAGATAGATATATGAGTCTAGATTCAAGGAAAATTTACGGATCTTAATTTTGAGTTTTGTAACTCGAGATATGAGTTTTCTTGTGACTATGATGCAAGTAGCTTAAAAGCTGTGAATGTGGAAACAAATAATCCAAAGTTCTAAAAATGTTAAACTAAGCTTAGTAACACCTCATACTTGACTCCGGCGACGGTCTCGGGCGTGGAGGCGTTACATTTAGTGGTATCAGAGCAGGTTTAGTCAGTTCTCGGACTACGTGTTGTATGTACGGATTGTGCTATACATGCCATATGTATAAATTGTGATAGTGTGACGACTTCTGACCTTTTTAAATGATTTTTTTATAGTAAATGGATCCCGATCCAGCTGCGGCAGATGAAGTAAAGAGTAATGCGCCAGCTCCGGCTGAAGGAGCAGCGCCGACTGAAAATCCACCTCCTACTGTTGGTCAGGGAGGAGGAGAAAGGGGTAGGGAAGCCTTTCTCCAAATGATGAGTGCATGGTACACTGAGTTCGTTCGTACGAACCCAAATGTACAATCTCCCCCACCTCCCCCAATTCCTCAACCTGTACCCCCGATGCCTCAGGGTGTAGACCTGATGAAATTTCATAGAACTCCAGTTGATAGAATTCGCAAGCAAGGGGCCGAAGAATTTAAAGCAAATATTGATGATGATGCCGAGAGAGCAGAGTTCTGGCTTGAAAATTCAATCCGGGTATTTGACGAATTATCTTGTACACCTGAAGAATGTTTGAAATACGTTATATCTTTGTTGAGGGATTCGGCTTATAATTGGTGGAAGACTTTGATTTCGGTAGTACCGAAAGAGAAAATAACCTGGGAATTCTTTAAAGAAGAGTTTCGGAAGAAATATATTAGTGAAAGATTTATTGATCAGAAGCGTAAAGAATTTCTTGAGCTGAAGCAAGGTAATATGACGATTACAGAATATGAAAGAGAGTTTGTTCGATTAAGTAAGTATGCCAGAGAGTATGTTCCTACATAGGCCAAGATGTGCCGACGATTTGAAGACGGGCTCAACGAAGACATCAAGGTATTTGTTGGAATTCTTGAATTAAAAGAAATGGTAGTATTGGTTGATCGAGATTGTAAGGCCGAAGAATTACTTAAAGAAAAGAAAAAGGTAGAGGCTGAGACTAGAAATTGGAAGAAAATACCGATGAGCGGTTCATTTTCACAGCAACCTGGAAAGTCAAGGAATATGAATCCTCGTTCCCAAGCTTCAACTGGGCAATCATATGGGAATTATAGGAAGTAAAATGTGGGTCCTAAATCCCAGACTACTTCGGCAGCCAGCGTAGGGAACTCGAGATTTGTTAAACCTGAGTGCCAGCGGTGTGGTAGAAATCATTTTGGTCCGTGTAGAGCAAATGAATGTTTTTGATGTGGTTCTCCGGATCATTTTATTAGAGACTGCCCAAAGAGAGCTGAAAAAGAAAAATTTCAGAATACAAAAACAAGTGGGGCGGATTCGAGAGGAAGATATCCAAGAAAAGCTGGGAGCGAAGCAAGCAGTAAGAATGAAGCCAGGGATGCACCAGTTAGACCTGAAGGAAGGGCTCCGGCTAGAACTTATGCTATTAAAGCACGTGAAGATGCTTCCTCACCTGATGTGATTACCGGTACATTTTCCCTCTATAATGTTAATGTTATTGCTTTGATTGATCCCGGTTCTACTCATTCATATATATGCATGAAACTGGTGTCTAGTATGAATATACCTGTTGGGAACACAGAATTTATGATTAGAGTGTCGAACCCGTTAGGCAAATGCGTGATAGTTGATAAAGTAAGCATGAAATGCCCTTTACTGATTCGGGGTCATTACTTTCCAGCCGACTTGATGTTGTTACCGTTTGATGAATTTGATGTTATTTTGGGTATGGATTGGTTGACATTGCATGATGCTATAGTAAATTTCAAAGAAAAGGTTATAGAATTAAAGTGTGGAAATGGTGAAACTCTGCGGGTTGAATCAGATAAATCAGAGGCATTGCCTAGTGTGATTTCTTCAATGTCGGCTCAAAGATATCTGAGAAAGGGTTATGAAGCTTATTTGGCGTATGTAATTAATGCAAAAGAAGTTGAAAAGAAAGTTGAATCAGTGCCGGTTGTGTGTGAATTTGCGGACGTATTTCCAGAAGAATTGCCGGGTTTGCCTCCAGTCAGGGAAGTAGAATTTGTTATTGATTTGATACCGGGAACAGCTCCGATTTCGATTGCTCCATATAGAATGGCACCAGCAGAGTTGAAGGAATTAAAGTCGCAGTTGCAAGAGTTGACTGATAAAGGTTTTGTGAGACTGAGTTTTTCACCTTGGGGTGCTCCCGTGTTATTTGTGAAAAAGGATGGTTCTATGAGGTTGTGTGTTGATTATCGGCAGTTAAACAAGGTGACAATCAAAAACAAGTATCCGTTGCCAAGAATTGATGATTTTTTTGATCAGCTAAAAGGAGCGACATGGTTTTCAAAGATTGACTTGAGATCTGGGTATTACCAACTGCCGGTAAAAGAGTCAGATGTGCCTAAAACTGCTTTTAGAACAAGGTATGGTCATTATGAATTTTTAGTTATGCCATTCGGATTGACAAATGCTCCTGCTGTGTTTATGGATTTAATGAATCGCATATTTCGGCCATACTTGGACAAATTTATTGTGGTGTTTATAGATGATATTTTAATTTATTCAAAAGATGAGACAGAGCATGCTGAGCATTTGAGGATAGTTATGCAAACTTTGAGAAATAAGCAGCTGTATGCTAAGTTTAGTAAAAGTGAATTTTGGCTCCGGGAAGTTGGATTTTTGGGTCATATTGTTTCAGGTGATGGTATACGGGTTGATCCTAGTAAAATTTCAGCCATTGTTGATTGGAAACCACAGAAAAATGTAATTGAAGTTAGAAGTTTCTTGGGGCTAGCTGGGTATTATCGGCGGTTTGTAAATGGATTTTCTATAATTGCTGCTCCTATAACTAGATTACTCCGAAAGGATGTTAAATTTGAATGGACGGAAGAATGTCAACAGAGTTTTGAAGAATTGAAAAAGTTATTAACAGAGGCACCAGTGTTAGTACAGCCCGAATCAGGTAAAGAATTTGTGGTGTATAGTGATGCTTCTCTAAATGGTTTGGGGGTGTGTGCTCATGCAAGAAGGAAAAGTGGTGGCATATGCTTCGAGGCAGTTAAAACCTCATGAGAGGAATTATCCTACTCACGATTTGGAATTGGCTGCGGTGGTGTTTGCTTTGAAAATTTGGCGACATTATTTGTATGGTGAAAATGTCGGGTATATACCGACCACAAAAGTCTTAAGTACTTGATGTCACAAAAAGACTTGAATTTGAGACAACGAAGATGGTTGGAGTTGTTGAAAGATTACGAGCTTGTTATTGATTATCATCCGGGAAAAGCAAATGTGGTTGCTGATGCTTTGAGCAGAAAGTTATTGTTTGCTTTGAGAGTTATGAACACTAAGTTGAAAGTGTCAGATGATGGCTCGATTCTAGCAGAGTTAAGAGCAAAACCAATGTTTTTGCAAGAGATTTCTGAAGCTCAGAAAGATGATCAAGATTTGCAAGCCAAGAGAAAACAGTGTGAAGTAGATACAGAGTCAGATTTCAAAATTGGTTCTGATGGGTGCTTAATGTTTAAAGATCGGATTTGTGTACCAAAGAATGAGGAATTGATTCAAAAGATCCTACAGGAAGCACATAGTGGTTATTTCTCGATTCATCTGGGTAGTACGAAAATGTATAATGACTTGAAGAAAATGTATTGGTGGAATGGAATGAAAAGAGATATATCAGAGTTTGTGTCGAAATGCTTAATTTGTCAACAGGTGAAAGCTGAACACCAAGTGCCTTCGGGATTACTTCAGCCTATTATGGTTCCTGAATGGAAATGGGATCGGATTACTATGGATTTTGTTTCAGGATTGCCATTGACTCCAGGAAAGAAAGATGCCATCTGGGTAATAGTTGACAGATTAACTAAGTCGGCTCATTTTATCCCGGTACGTACGGATTATTCTCTTAACAAGTTGGCTGAACTGTATATTAGAGAAATTGTTAGATTACACGGAATACCATTGTCGGTTATTTCAGATAGAGATCCAAGGTTTACCTCGCGGTTTTGGCAAAAGTTGCAAGACGCGTTAGGTACAAAGTTAAATTTCAGTACTGCTTTTCATCCACAAACTGATGGACAATCAGAGAGATTAATTCAGATTCTTGAACACATGCTCAGATGTTGTGTATTGGAATTTCAAGGAAGTTGGGAAAGATATTTGCCGTTGGTAGAATTTGCTTACAACAATAGTTATCAGACGAGCTTGAAAATGGCACCTTATGAAGCATTGTATGGTCGCAAGTGTCGAACGCCTTTGTATTGGACTGAACTCAAGGAAAATCAGATTTATGGAGTTGATCTAATAAAAGAAACTGAAGAAAAAGTGAAGGTAAATCGAGACTGTTTGAAAGCTGCTTCAGATAGACAGAAATCTTATGCAGATTTAAAACGAAAGGACATTGAATTTCAAGTTGGTGATAAAGTATTTTTAAAGGTGTCTCCGTGGAAGAAAGTCCTTAGATTTGGATGGAAGGGCAAATTAAGTCCGCGTTATATTGGGCCGTATGAAGTAATTGAAAAAGTTGGACCGGTAGCATATCGGCTAGCATTACCACCTGAATTAGAGAAGATTCATGATGTGTTCCACGTATCTATGTTACGTCGGTATCGTTCGGATCCTTCACATGTAGTTTCACCGACAGAAATTGAACTACAATCAGATATGACCTACGAAGAAGAACCGATTAAGATTTTAGCTCGAGGGGTCAAACAACTAAGGAATAAAAATGTTGCACTTATGAAGGTGTTGTGGCAAAGGCATGGAGTAGAGGAAGCTACATGGGAATCCGAAGAAACTATGAGAAATCAATACCCACATCTGTTTACAGGTAAGATTTTCGAGGACGAAAATCCTTAAAGGGGGGAGAGTTGTAATATCCCGAATCAGGGCCTAATCGAAATAGTGGTTTCGTAACCACAAATTCGAGATAGAAATAATTATTTTATAATTATTTTGATGATTATGATATGATTGCATGATTGTGTGAAAATTTCATGATGAAATTCTATGCCTAAAGTGCTTAAATTGAAAGTAGGGACTAAATCAAATAAGTTGCAAAATTTGCATTCTAGAAATTTTTAGTATGAAATTCCTTTGAAATATTTATTAGGAGGTCTTAAATAGCAATTTTACCAATTTTAAGTTCATGGACAAATTTAGGGCATGGAAGAAATTTTTGGAAAGTTTAGTAGTAAGGGTATTTTGGTCATTTTGATATTAAATGAAATAAAATGGGAAAAATAACACAAAATAGTCATCTTCCCCATTTAGTTGCTGCCGAAACTTCACTCTCACCATAGCTAGGGTTTCTTCAACTTTCAAGCTCCATAGTAAGTGATTCTAAGCCCCGTTTTTAATGATTTTTACGTTTTTGAGATCCCGGTAGCTCGATTAAGCTTATGCTAACAATAATTCAACCTAGGGTTCATATTTGGAAAAATACCCATAGGTGAAATTTGTGTATTTTGATGTTTTATGATAGAATATTGGGTTTTAAATTATGTTAGACAACTTGTGCTACTCGGTTTTGAGCGAAAACGAGTAAAAGGGCTTAATCGGTAAAAATACCTAATAGTCATAAGCACATGTTAGAGTGAGAATTTGATGTTGCCATAGAAGAGAAAAGTGGTCAGCATGTTGTAAAACATAAGAATAAGGAATAAAGTTTAATCCCGAGCTTAGGGGCAAAAATGTAAATATGCAAAAGTTTAGGGGCAAAATTGTAATTTTGCCAAAATTTGAGTTAAGGATTAATTTGATAATGTGAGTATTAAATGAGCTAAATGTGTTATTTTAGATCAAGAAATACGTGGAATCGACCTCAATCGAGGAAAAGAAAAGATTGTGGACTAAATTGCAAAATCCTTGTATTTTGGTACCAAGGTAAGTTCATGTGTAAATAATGTAGCATAACTGTTATTTTTAAGTTATTGATATTAATTATGTGTTATGCTGAATTTCATTATGAAATGTATGCTTTGTGGTTAATTTCAAATAATATGTAAATTATGTGAATTACTTGTTAAATATAATTGTTACCGAGTATTGATTTCGGCATTCTACGGAAGACGGCAAGGATAAGTGTTCGAGAAAAATCCCGTTTGAACCTTAGGAATAGATTAGGATACAAGTGACATGTCACTAGGATGGTTGAGCATCCGAACTCGTTGAGTTGAGTCCGAGTTCACTTATGGATGCGAATGTCCGAACTCGTTGAGTTGAGTCCGAGTTCGTGAAATGTAACTAGGCATCCGAGCTCGTTGAGTTGAGTCCGAGTTCACTTATGGATGCGAACGCCCGAGCTCGTTGAGTTGAGTCCGAGTTCGCTTATGGGCGGGTTACATGATTGCTTGATTGTATATATGGCACTTATGTGCAAGTTATCCATGTATCCGAATTATATTCCGATGTGTTCAACGGGTAAAGTTCTACTCAAATGGAGGAATATTCGAGATGTAAAGAGACATATACGGTAAGTGATATGAAATGGATATTTTGGACAGGTATGTATTTAACCCTCGGGTTGAGTATTGATACAACCACGATAAGGTAATAAGATGATGAAGAATGATTAAAAATGTGATATGTGTTTTAGTGATGTATGCTAATGTTGATTGGTATAACTGTTTGTTATGTTACTTATTATTTGCATATGAACTTACTAAGCATTTATGCTTACTCCCTCCTTCTTACTCATTGTAGTTTTGGACAAGCCAGCTCAGGAGTCGGGATAGGTCGAAGGCTCAGTCACACTATCCGGAAGACTTTTGGTAAATGGCTTATAAATTTAAGTATGGCATGTATAGCAATATACCTATTTTGTGTAAATGATCTTATGGTATGGTTGTGAAATGGTTGAGGAAATGCTTGATAATGATAAATTATGAAAATGGTTAGTTTAGATTATGTTTGATGTTAAGGAAAACTATTAAGATACTTAGTGCATAAAAACTCATAAAAATGATGAAATTTACCATAAACAGAATACCGCAGCAACACTAACACGAGTTTGAAAATTTACTAAAAATCATATAAATTGAATTTGGTGATGAACTACATATCAAATTGTATCTTATTATGTCTAGTTTCACATGAAACAAATGAAACAAGTAAAGGAATTATATGTTAGAAGATATTTGAATTTTAGTGAAACAGAGTCATAGCAGTTTCTGAATCCCCTGTTCCTACTTTAGAAATTCACCATAAATTGTAAAGATATAATTAGGTGGTTTATTTTATATCCTAAGAATCCTTATTGAGTCTAGTTTTAGTAGAAACAAATCTCATAGTCATATGAATTTTTTACAGAGAGAAATGTGGTTCGTAGTAAACAGAGGTCAGACCAGTTGAGTCCTAAAACAGGGGTAACTTTAACTAAGAAAATGTACTAATTGGACAACCAAAAATTCTAGAAAAAAAATTAGTAGATAGGTATATGAGTCTAGATTCAAGGAAAATTTACGGATATTAATTTCGAGTTTTGTAACTCGAGATATGATTTTTCTTGTGACTATGATGCAAGTAGCTTAAAAGCTGTGAATGTGGAAACAAATAATTCAAAGTTCTAAAAATGTTAAACTTAGCTTAGTAACACCTCATACTCGAATCTGGCGACGGTCTCGGGCGTGGGGGCGTTACAAACAATGTATTGTAGGAGGTACTTATGGAGAAGACGATAGCAACCCTATTGAGGAAATTAAAAATTTTGTATATGACAAAGTCTCTTGCAAATCTTTTGGTATTGAAACAATGATTATATTTGTTCCGCATGGTAGAAAGTGAGCCTATTAAGGCTCACATCAGTGAATTTGTCACTCTTCTTAAAGACTTAAAGAGTGTCGAGGCCAACATAGACTATAAAGATCAGACTATGTTATTGCTTTGTTCTTTGCCCCTTCATACAAAACTTTCAGGGAAACCCTGCTTTAAGGTAGAGAAAAACTCTCATTCGACGTGAAAGGAAGCCTTTTGAGTAAGGAAAATGTAACACCCCTTACCCGAACTGACTGCCGGGTTCGAGAAATAGAGTGCCACATTTTTTGTTGAAGAAACTATAGACAAGTTCATAGTAAAAACATTAATTCACTTCATCAATCATGAAATCTTATCAATAATACAACATTAAATAACATGAACATTCTTTCTCGGTTCTTATTCGAGCATATGAATTCTGTAGGGTTAGCCCGAGACCAAATAAGGACCTTTTGTAACATTTCTAAAAGATAATTATAATCAAATATACCATAAAGAAATCACTCAAATATTCAATCATATCATAAATACCTTGATATTAAAATGCATAATTAATTCGAGTCTTAATTGAGCTTATGAAAGCTCTTTTGTAGACCCGAGCATGAACAATAACTAAATTGTAAAATTTTCAAAAGTTAAAGATAATCATGTAAAACAAAGTTCACATGGTCATGTGTCCAGGCTATGTAACTCTTTGAAGCCATGTGGACCAAAATGTAATATTTCATCAAAAGTCACACGACCGTGTGGCTAAGCTGTGTAACAAATTGAGACCGTGTGATACGTATACTTCCTAACTACCAGTGAGCACACGAGTGTGCCACCTTCCTATGTAGTGAAAAAATGTACCTTTTGGTGCAGGTTACCAAAACAAATTCACCAAATAAGCTAAAGATATACATCTATCAACTTTTAGACTTGTCCAAAACATACCAAAACATATCATATAACAATCTCTAATCAACTAACTAATATGCCTCAATGGCACCATTTCACAACAAGGTTATATAAGCATTATCAACCATTAAAGTCAATTGATACAATTAAATACCATTTATATCACACTAATCCAACCCTTTTCACAATCAAATATGACCATTTGAAAGCTTCAACCATTTGTAGAATTGTAATACTATTTTGTACATTTTGAGCACTTTAATAAGGCATATAAAAACCAACCACATTTATAGCTCAAACACATGAAAACTCTTAATTACACACATATGATGTATGCTTGTTATGCACACATTCAAAATAAGCATTATATATGAACCATTTCATCAACTTACAAAATCAATACTTAACCATATTGAAACCTATTTACATGCCACAAAATCAAGCTTTAAACGATAAAAAAGACTACCAAATCAATAAGAGGATAATGTAAGCTCATTGACAATTCGCTAGACACGTTTCGCAAGTTGGCTATCTACAAGAAAACGGAAAACAAACGGAATAAGCATTACAAATGCTTAGTAAGTTCACAAGTATTAAACCAAGTAACTTACCTCATGTTATAATTAAACAATATATGCTACTTAGCTTGGTAAAGTTTACCTATCAAGGCAAATCAAATATCGTAAAAGTGAGTTAAAATTTAACCTCATCATATAACATTTCAATATGAAATAAAAAAATCACCTAGAATCACATTTTAATATCAATCTCAAAACCAATACAACATTTAACCATATGAACTTTATTGTCATAATATCATATTATTCCATCTATTTATCAATTATACATCCAATTCAATTTAATGTCAATTACTATTTCATTTCCCTATTCGAATTCTGAATCAAATTCATTGATTTATCACATTTCTATATCGGCCCTCCAAACTCATATAACCAATTCGTATACAAATCATCAAATCATATTATCAACCCAATTTAAATATCATTTATCAAATTTTCATTTTATATCCTATTCTAGCTTAAACTTGAACGGATACACGGATCCAACAACCAGTTTAGCACCTAGTGTCTGTCGGATAAATTAGAAATAGTAAGTCGCACCTAACGTTGGTTAGTAAAATTGACAAACAGATGTGCCCAACACTGGTTGGTATAACCAAAATATAGGTGTTCCCAGCACTCCTCGACACAAAGTCGCAGTAATCCTGAACTCTTACTGTCAAATGGCATGCTAACTATATCTGACTTTGCCCGAATAGTTAATAAGATAACAATTTCTCAATTTCGTTTATAAGCTAATTTCTTAATTCAATACTATCATTTCATCAACCAATTATCAATTTGTATGCATAACATTATAATTCGTCTTATCATAAAGCCAATTTTGCAATTACAACAATATACAATATTTCTAAATCTATTCAATTTAGTCTTCTATCTCAAAGATGAATCATAATCATATCAATTTGATTCAACTCAACTAATAAATCTCATATTGTAATTCATTATATTCAATTTATCAGTCAATTTGTCATTTCTTTATGATTTAATCTATATCTCAACTTTTTCTATCAAATCGTAAACAATAAAAATTTTAATTAAACATATTTACAATTATAATTTTAAATACTTAGCAATTTAACACAAACATACCGTATGAACTTACGTGGTCAAAACAACAAAGATCAATTCTCTAAGGACTAATCAACAAGTTTGCATTTTTCCTCGATTAATTCTGATTCGATCCAATTCCCGATTTATATAATTATTCAATTCAATTTATCAATTTCAACCCTCTTATTTCATCTAATTATAAACATGTATAAAATAAATTCCATCATTTGGATGCTCCCTAAAGTTTTACACTTTATTTAGTTTAATCCTTAAAACTGAAATTAGTTATAACTTTCAAATTTGGGTCTCGATTTCGAAACCGATCTCAATTTCATCCTTTTACATCCCACTACTATCCATAATGACAAAATTTTCATAGCAATTTTGAAATATTTGCATTTTAGTCCCTATGTCCAAAACTAAAAACTTTCACTTTACAAACTAGTCATTTTTCATATCTAGGCTTTAAATCTAACAATTTAACACCAAAAGCTTCAAGGTTCAACAATAAAAATGTTTATAAACTTTAACAGTTTCAAAAATTAACACACAGGTTAGTTAAATCAAGCTCCTAGAATTGTAAAAATATAAAATTTACAAGAAAAAGACTAATTTAAACTAACCAATTTAAGGCTTGAAAATCAACAACACTATCTGAATCCTCCTCATTCTTCTTTAAGTTTTGGCATGCAAAGATGAAAATAGAATTATGTTTCTTTTCTCTCCACTACTTGTTTTATGTTATATATTATGTTTTATTTTATTTTATTTTAATTAACCTAAATTTTTTAACATACCTATATATATATATTAATTTCTTACAGTCCACTATTGGTTACAAAGGCATAATTGCTCTTTGTTTTTAATTAAAGCTTCTCTTATAATTGAACTTTTTCTAGCTTTAAGATTTAGTCATTGTACCTTAATTAATCATAATTTTGATAAGATTATCTAACCAAAATTCAATTTACCTATACAATAACTCCGTAAATTTTTTTATGAAAATATTTACGGGTCCGATTTACAAAAATAATGTCCTAATACATCATTTTCCAATACCGCTAACTTTAGGGTCAATACATTTGTACTTTAACTACCTATCCAATTAACAAATTCGTCAGATCAAAGTTCAATATAATATTATAATTGACTCATAAATATTAATTAATAACATTTACAGACTCGATCATCAGTGAATGGGGCTCCAAAACCATTGTTTCCATCACCATTGGCTTTCGAATCGTTAAAAATAAACTAGACAACGAATTAGGCTCAAAGAACAAGTCAGATGGGCAAGCCTCAGTTTTGGTTGTTAGAGAAAGTCAACAATCTAACAATTCGGGTCAGAGAAGGTCAAAGGTGAGATATAAGTCAAAGAACCATGACAAGCAGTGTGACTATTGCAAAAAGATGGGCCACATCAAAGTCAGAATGTTACAAACTCCAAAAAAAATAAGAGGGTCACCGATAATAACGAGAAAAGCAGAAAGCTGATGTAGCCGATGCTAGTGTAGCCAAAGACAGAGGTGATGATTTGTGGTTGGTATTAATAACCAAAATGTTTAAGTTTACATCTGAATGGATCTTGGATTTAGGGTTTTCCTATTATATGTGTTCCAATAGGGACTGGTTCTCCAGATACAACTCGATTGAAGGTGGATTTGTGCTCATGGGATAAATTGCCCTGCAAAATAACCGACATTGGTACTATTCAGATTAGGTTGCATGACGGGATAGTCAGAACGTTGTCAAATGTCAGGAATGTGTTTGATTTAAAAAAAGAATCTATTGAGAAATGTGCTCAAGTTGTAGTAAACATGTAATTATTTTCTATGTATTTGAATGATGAATAAATAATTTTCACATTTTACTGTTTTGTCTTTTGTATTTTTGTCTTTCATATTTTGCATGCATAGCGAAATTGTGACAATCAAATATTAGCTCATTGATTATCTGATGATAAGTGACTTTGTAAGAACGTTTACATTGTGAGAAAGAAAACTTACTTCAGTAGATAATCTAAACGAGTCTGTAATCCCATAAAAGAATCAAAGTGAGCATTTGATTCAAATACTAAGAAGGATTATTATGTCATCTAAAATTCCAACTGAAGAGATGACTAGTCTTGACTATCGAAGTAATTGACTCTACGGGTAGAAACATAGATGTATTCATTGGCAGAATGATACATTGAACTGGACCCAAGATAAATTGATTCTGAATCCGTTTTTGAATAAATTCACTTGTGACATTATGGTGTGATTTACCTAAATCCTGAGTTAGTCACTAACCATGCGTATGTAACTCATGTGCTTTGATATAATTAAAAGCTTATGCTCTGAGGCTGATCGAGCCGATAGCTGGTATGTTGGGTATATGACTTGTGTATGGCATGACTTTACTAGAAACCGTGGAATCCATAGCTCAATTAAAGAGCTAATGATATCCTGCCATTGACATCGTGTGGATTGATAAATATAGAATGTGACCACGGGTTACTTGTTCTTGGATGAGCAAGTTATCACATTCATTTGTTGACAGTGATCATATTAATCATTAAGAAGACACAATGGTGACAATGAAATAAAATAAGATTGTATTAAGTGAACAGATTTAACTCATAGAAATCAATGATATCATATGAGGGTAATACACACATGATGGGGTCATTGGACAAAGTAGTTGGATGAATTGCTTTCGTAAAGAGTATACAATAAGGAGTTTTCAATTATAGTACTTTTTTTAGACCGACTCCATAATTAAGTAATTGTAAATTATCGAAACAATGCTTCTGGACATAACTGCAATTACTAGAGCCTAATTCCTCCGTTAACTCAACAAAAGCTCGATCAGACTGCATTTGAATCAGAAGAAAATTCTATGACTTTAGAGATAATTTATGTAACACTCCAAATCCGGCCTAGACGTTATGGCCGAATCCGGAAGTGTTACGAAGAAGAGTTTTTAAGCCAATGATACTTCCATAAAACAATGTTTAGTTATTTGATAAAACGTCTAAGTTTTATAAAACATATTCATTTATATATATTACTGAAATCTTTACATTTTGTTCTTCAAAGTTAACCAATTAATTCACAGCAGAAGTTTTAAAATCGTTTAAAATAAAACCACGCTCGTGTTTACAAAACCAATCAGTATTTTGTCGAATCATTGCAGTTTAGAAATCATAACACACTCAAACCCCAAAAAAAATCAAACTAAACAGCCCAAAATGTCCGAAGAGTCCAAAAATTACAAAACTCTCACGAAAACCTAAAATTTCAGTAAAACCATTAATTAATAATAATGAAAACAATTTTCATCAAGTGGTCACTGCTAAGCCTCCGTCGCACCCACTCGCCTATGTTTTTGGATTACCTGAACATAATAGACAAACAGATGTGAGTTTTCGTAAACTCAGTATGTAACCCAACAGAGATAGTAATGCAACATACACTGAATTTCATATACAGTTAGATACAGATTCGGACCTAAGTCCATAATAGAAGCATATATCAGAATTAGATAACAGAGCAAACGTACAGAATCCTACCCCCATCCTCTACACACCATCTCCGTCCATTCCATCACACCATGTGGAGTTAAAAACACCCACCCAACCCTACACATCATATTGTGTCGATACGACACATAACAGATAATATGCAGTCAAGTTGCCAGTATATATGCGAAAGGTCATCGTACAGATCACTTCCTCCATATATACAAATCTCACCCCAAACACAGATACAGAATATAGATGCAAAAATAACAGAATAAACATGCTTAACATGCTCGTATACAGATAAATACATACTTAACATTACAGTCAGACATACATATTAGTTCTTACTCAGATCAGACTATTAGAATATCAGATTGCATGAATTAAGGTTTGGTTAGGCCTTATCAACCTTACGGTAGGCCCAAAGTCGATTGGAATGACCCGTGCAACCTTAGTAAAATTTTTAGAATTTTGGGCCCACAAACCTAGATTGGCGTTATCCGTGTAGCCCACACGGCCTGGCCCAAAACCCACAAGCCTGTGTGACATGCTCGTGTGGGCCCACACACCTAATTTGGCCTAGCCCATGTGGCCCACATGGCCATACCATCGTCGACACACTGCTACATTTAGCGCACGACTACATCTACGATATTCATACGACCGTGTCTCGCACACGGCCAACCACACGGTCGGGCAAACGCTCGTGTAGGGTTGACAGTGCATTTTTTTGGCTTTCGTCGAAGTATGATTTTTTATGTTTAGGGTACAGACCTTGTTCATTTTTTAGGCTGCAGCAATCCTGATCCCTCTGAAACCTAATAAATAGTATATCATTGACCAATTAGCAACCAATCTACAAATTAACAACATAACTCGAAATAACGCACATAACTCACCATCGACAAGAACAGATACTGACATGGTTTAGACCATCAGAGTAAAACCCCCTTCTCCACAACCTTCTCCTACACAAAAATTTGTAGAAATCAAATCCCCTATCTACATCACTACGCTACTACAAAAAGAATAAACCAACAACTTACCCAAATCATATAAAAATGTCAAGTTCCAAAGTGCTACATAAAGAACAAAAGATGTAAACAGATTTGAAAGGGAAGGAAAACGAGAGAAAGAATCAAAGGTGCAGAAAATGAGAACAAGAAGGAAATGTCAGAAAGAATAAAGAAACTGACGTCAGAATTTTTCCTTGGGAAGAGAGAGAAAAGAAAGAAAAAATAAAAAATAAAAAAAACCAAAATCCCTTAAATTAAGGCATGATCTCCTATCAACCCAATCCCAACTACCCACTATCTCATCCACTTATACAAACTTCCAAACCCATCCAAACTCTCTTAGACAACTGAAGGAAAAATTATCACCCACGCTCACGTAGGGATTCGAACACAAGACCTCCAACAAGCTAACTTCTTACTACTTGAACTAATAGGCTCATTCTGATATGAGTTTGCAAGTAATATTACATAAGCCCACCTAACAAGAATAAGGCTTGGATTAAAAAATAACAAAAATTTTCCAAAGAGTGAGGCTTAAACTCGAGGCCTCAAATTCACACCCAGAACACTTAGCCACTGGAGCAGATACTCAATTATGTTAGGATTTATAGAAATAAGATTAATTTATTCAAGGCGTTACAACTTTACCCTCTAAAAATTTTCGTCCTTGAAATTTACCTGATTCGAACATATGAGGATACTGCTGACGCATCAAATCCTCAGGTTCTCACATGGCTTCCTTACTGTCATAATTCTACCGCAGAACCTTAACCAATAAAATGAACTTCCTCCTTAGAACCTTAATATCTCGATCCAAAATCTGAACCTGCTCCTCCTCAAACATCAAGTTCGGTCTAACATCGATCTCCTTAACAAAGACAACGTCAGATGGATTAGACTGATACCACTTCAACAGTGAGACGTGAAACACATCATGGATACGGTCTAACTCTATAGGTAGCTCTAACTAATAAACAACTGATCCCACACGCTTCAGAATCCAATACAGCTCAATGAACCTAGGGCTCAACTTGCCTTACGACTATACAAAGCCTCGTAAGGTGTCATCTAGATGCTAGACTGAAAACTATTATTGTAGGCGAACTCAACTATCATTCCAACTACATCGAAAATCAATCACACAGCTCCGAATCCTATTCTCCAATATCTGAATCACCCTCTCAGATTGACCATCAGTCTGAGGATGGAATGCAGTACTGAAGTCCAATCTCGAGCCCAGAGCTTCATGTAGTTTCTTCTAGAACCGAGAAGTGAAACGAGGATCCCTATCAAAGATTATCAAAACAGGTACCCCAAGCAATCTTACAATCTCGGAGATGTAAAGCTTCGCTAACTTTTGCAAAAAAAAGTTCGGCTGGACCGGGATAAAATAGGCGGACTTGGTCAACCGATCCATGATGACCCACACAGAATCCTTCATAGTGGGTGTTAAAGGCAACCCACTAACGAAGTCCATTGTCACACGTTTCCATTTCTACAAGGGAATCTTAACGGGTTAGAGCAAACCTGAAGACAACTGGTGCTCAACCTTAACCTGCTGGCACGTTAGACAACAAGCAACAAAATCTGTTACCTCTCGTTTCAAACCCAGCCACCAGTATAATTCACGGAGATCCCGATACATCTTACTACCACCGGGATGCATAGCATAATGGCTACTATGTGCCTCCTTCAGAATTGACTGCCTCAGATCAGAATCATTCGGTACACAAACCTAACCTCAGAAACACAAAACTCCAGCCTTATTCAGTCCAAAATTAGAAGTACTGCCACTCTCAACTTGACAAAACCACTGACCCAAACCCTCATTCCCTAACTACTTTTCCTGAATCTTCCCAATCCAAGTCGGCTTAACTTGTAACTCGGCTAACAGACCTCCATCATCGGACAAACTAAGATGAGCGAACATCGCTTTTAAATCAGTTATCACTTTACGAGTGAGAGTATCGACCACCACAATGGCCTTATCGGGATGATACTCTATCGTACAGTTATAATCTTTGAGCAGCTCAATCCATCGACGCTGCCTAAGATTCAACTCCTTTTGAGTAAAGATATACTTGAGGCTTTTGTAATCTGTGTGGATGATACACCTCTCACCATACAAGTAATGTCTCCAGATCTTTAATGCAAACACCATAGCGGCTAACTCAAGATCGTGCATCGGATAATTCCCCTTTTAATAACCCTTACCCGTACCTGAGATCGAGACAAGGAAGAGGCATTACCGGACACATATACAGACATTTCGAAAAATACGGGTTATAAAATTTCATTTTAATTTAAAACTAGTCAAACAACATCATAGTGTCCGTATTATGGGCCTACGAGGCCAAAAACATACATTAAAAGCGATTCAGGACTAAACCGAGAACTATATAAAATTTTAGTAAATTTACTAGGGTTATGCCTCACATGCCCGTATGGAGGAAAAGCACACGCCCGTGTGCTTAGGGACACGCCCGTGTGCTTAGGGACACGCCCGTGTCCCTTACCCGTGTGGAATTAATTGAATTTATTTTGCATTTCGAACTTACAAGAGTTTTCACACAGCCAAGCACACGCTAGTGTCCCTGGCCCGTGTCCCTTATACAGCCTAGGCACGCCCGTGTCTAAAAACCCAAACATTCTTTTATGACATCATCATTCATTTTGAGGCACACGGCCAAGGCACACACATGTGTGCTAGGCCGTGACCTTCACACGATTGAGACACATGGTCGTGTCTCTGCCGGTGTGTTTACTACCATGCAAACTGACCATGTGTGTCACACACGACCAGGCAACATGCCCATGGAGCTGACTGTGTGTCACACACGGCCTAGACACATACCCGTGTGTCTACCCGTGTGGAGCTTTTTAAGGCTATTTTTCAAGCCTTTGGTCACCCTCTATCATCCATACATACTTAGAGACTTCAATGGTATGTAACATGGCCTAATTATACTCTTAAACAATCTTGACATAACTTATTGCATGTTAACCTCATCTCATCGGTTTAGTACATGCTACATTATCCTTTTTGCATTAGGGATTAATATAGCAGATTTTACCTTTTACACTTAGGCCATATTATAACCGTATACCATTGTATGCTATGTCCACTCTCAAATTATTAGGTTCCATTTCAAGCATCCATCTATGGTAAACCTCATCATCATATCTCATGAAACATTTTAAACATAAATATGCATCATTAGTAGGTTTACAACCTACATCAATATGAGCCATATCTCATGGCCATTTACAAAAGAATAAGTATACCATTTAAGCCCTTACATTGGCTAGCCAAATGACACATATAACAAAATAACCAAAAATCCTATACATGCCATTAAACAAAATGAAAGTATTTATATACCAAAGCAGGACAAGTCGATAGTGTGTTGATTCTTTAACCATCTTTCAATCTTCACAAGTCTACGAGCTCTGTAAGGCAGGGAAAAGAGAAGGGGATAAGCATTTATATGCTTAGTAAGACTGGATAACTGGAAAGTAAACTTACCGGTTAATTAGCATACAACCATATTTAAGTAATATTTCCAACAAACATGAAATAGTTTCCCTATCACATGCACTCAATCATCAAGTTAGTTTCATAACAATACATCAGGTTATTAGTCTTAAATGAGCTCATCAATTCAATATTTCCATTTCTATTTCTCATGTTAATCTTGTTGAATTTCTCGAAAATCTCGATGGATAGCCATTTACCGTCAAGACATACAAGTGACCATCCCAAGTGCGCATTCCCGCGAACCTTACATCTTACTGCGGATTTACCAGTATAGGCTAAATTTCCTGTAGTAATAACTCATAGAGCAATGTTGGGATTACCAGTCCAGGCTAAATCTTTTTTAACAACAATTGCTCTCATAAGCTCAGATCTGAATTGCTAGTCCAGGCTAAATTCAGTCCTCAATCGGATTACCCGTCCGGGCTAAATACTTAAAGTGTCCATATTCTTTGAGAGGTTCGATCACTCAAGGAATAGCCTTCCTGGATAGATCCTTCCTATTTTGAGATCATCGGATTACCTGTCCAGGCTAAATCCATTTCTGCAAAACATGTAGGATCTCGTGTCATGTAAGCCCTAATTTATCCATCGGATTTCCCTTTCTATTTCAACCGGGACATTTATTAGCACAATATTTATCATGCATTATTTCACAAACATTATCAATGCTATAATGCATACATGAATATACATTTTTAATATAATTTAAAGAGTTTACATTTGAGTTGCGTGAACTTGCCTGT
Organism: Gossypium hirsutum; assembly: GCF_007990345.1. NCBI lineage: Eukaryota > Viridiplantae > Streptophyta > Magnoliopsida > Malvales > Malvaceae > Gossypium > Gossypium hirsutum. The sequence goes on along the minus strand of NC_053429.1, from coordinate 35,201,937 downwards.
AATCATTTCGAATTCGTGTCTTGGTTATTTCGAAACTTTAGTTTTCCACGGTCGACCTTTGGAATTGGTTCCTCAGGGTCTATATCAATAAAATTAGATTATTAATACCTCACATTGCTTATTTTCAGCCTAAAACTCATCCTAGGGTAAATTGACCATTTTGCCCCTAACCTTTTATACTTTTACAAATTAGTCCCTAGGCTTGTATAATGAAATGCATGAAATTTCTTAAATTCCCAAGTCTAGACGAATATTTTTCATGCTAATGCCAGCCCATATTTTCTTCTATTTCACATTTTTACCCTACATTTTATGCCTTTTACAATTAGGTCCCTTTTTGGTGTTTTTATGAGAAATCACCTAGCAAAAGATGTTTATCTAACATCAATCTTTCATAACGCTCTATAAATCATCAAAGAACAACCATCTCATCCGTGAGTAAATTTTTGAACATGAACCCTAGCTTGAAATATGGGTAGAAATAAAGAGAGCATGTTACGAGGATTTCAAAAATACGAAGAAAATTAAAAACAGGGCTAAGGAGCGCTTACTATTGAGCTTGAAAATGTTGAAAACCCTAGATATGGAGACCCTTTAATTTTCGGTAGCCATGGAGAAGAAATGGCTGAATTTTGCTACCTTTTTCCCTTTTTTATTAATTTTATTACCAAATGACCAAAATGCCATTTCTTACGAAACTTTCAAATTTTTGCATGCATGCTCATTTTTGTCCAAAAACTTAGAAATAGGGAAAATTACTCTTTAAGGACCTCTAATTAATAATCTATAGTAATTTCATACTAATTGCTTCTAGAACCCAAATTTTGCAATTTATTTAATTTGGTCCTTAATTTTTAATTGGACACCTTACACCTAGAATTTCTTCATAAAACTTTAACACATGCTTATTTTCACATCCTATGATCATAAAATAATTATTTTAACTTTGGATTTATGGTCCCGAAACTACTATTATGACTAGGCCCTAATTCGGGATGTTACACCCCTATGTAACTTAAGCTGATGAGACGCATAAGCTACAACCTTATCATCTTGCATCAGTACACATTCCGAATCGACGTGCGACAGATCACTATAAACCACAAACTTTTTACTAGATTTAGGCTGTATCTAAACAAGAGCCCGAGTCAGAATTGGCTTGAGCTTCTCGAAGCTCAATTGTTGCACATCAGTTTAGACGAAGGGAATATTCTTATGTAGAAGCTTAGTCAGAGGAGCTGCAAACAGTAAGAACCCCTCAACAAACCTCCGATAGTAACTAGTAAGACCCAAAAATTATGAATCTCAGATACATTCTTAGGTTGTTTCTAATCAAGCATAACCTCAATCTTTCTAGTATCAACTTGGATCCCCTCAGCAGAAACCACATACCCTAGAAATGTTACCTCTCACAACTAGAATTCACATTTGCTCAACTTAGCGTAGAGTTGTTTCTCTCGGAGTATTTGAAGCACTACCCTAATATGCTCATCATGCTCATCCTTAGTCTTAAAGTACACCAAATATTGTCAATGAAGACTACGATGAACTGATCCAGATACAGCTGAAAAACTTGTTTCATTAGATCCATTAATGCAGCTGGAGCATTCGTCAAACCAAAGGGCATAACTAAGGACTCATAGTTCCCATAAAGAGTCTTAAATGTCGTCTTATGAATATCAGATTTATTAACCCTCAGCTGATGATACCCAGAATAGAGATCTATTTTCAAGAATATCGCAGCCCCATAAAACTGATCAAACAGATTGTCGATCCGCGGAAGTGGGTACTTATTCTTTACAGTTTGTTTATTCAACTGCTGGTAGTCGATGCACATCCTTATGGTACCATTATTGAGTTCTTGGAAATAGAACTAGCTACATAAGAGTGTGTAAAACCTATATCTATCAAAGCAGTAAATGGAGCATCAAAAATTAAAAACATACCCCTAATCACATTAGGGGTATCTCTATCCTCTCGGCGTCGAGCAGAATAAACCAATGTAGGCCGCCTCACCTCAGTCTGGTTAGCACCTCTGCCCGATGCTCTCTGTCATTGGCCCATGCCATTACCACCCCTAGTTGGTCTATGACCCTCAGGTGGCTACTGTACTGCTCTCTGAGGCTGAACAAAACCCGATCCCAAAGTTTACATCTAATCAGAACGATATGGACACTCTCTCATTCGGTGTTCCAAAGACCTACACCACAGCCAAGCCCTCAATCTCCTCTAGCACTCGTCCGGATGATGCATACCACAGTTACCACAAGGCTGAATCCTATTAGGAGCAACAGGAACTTCCACTCTAACAGGCCCATTAGTTTTGGCCCGTTTCTTAGGCCTCTAAACAGAACTAGAGGGCTCCGAATCCCTCTAATTCTTATCTCTCTCACGGTCTTTATTCTGGTGCTCCAAGCGCTTAACCTCTTCGGCGATCTTTACCTTGTCCACCAAAATAACAAACTCATGCTCTATTTGTAGAGCAATTAGAACCCTCAGACTATCCCTCAAACCGTCCTCAAAACAGACACATTTCTCATACTCAGATGCCACCATGCCTCAAACGTAACAGATTAGTCTCAAAAACTTGGTCTTATACTCGGCCACAGGCTTATCACCTTGTATGAGATTTATGAACTCATGCCTACGAGCATCTACATAGCTCACACCCACGTACTTTTCCTAAAAGGCAATCTTAAAGTAGTCCAAGTTCAGACAATCTAATTGAGTACCCTTCTCAACCAACAGCCACGACTGATGAGCTTTGTTGCAAAGTAAAAAGACTGCACCCTTCAGTTTTTGTCAGGAGTGCAATCAATATTGTTCATAATCCTCTCAGTGGCCTTCAACCAATACTCGGCCATAGTAGGGATGACTCTAGTGATGCCCCTAAACAATTCAGCTCCATTGAACTGGAGTCATTCAGTTACTGACCCACGGCCCCCAAATCAAGAATGGAGTCCAGTAACCCTCTCCAAAACCTTCAACAAAGCTTGGGACAGTGCATCGTCCCCAGTTGAGTGGCTTTTGGACCCAGTCTCAGTAGTAGGTGAAACTGATGTCTCGCTCGTATCCAGTTTTGGCATACTGCCCAAAGAAGAAGACTCAGCTTGAGTCTCCCTACGGTGTCTGTTGCGCCTACAAATACCTTGACTGTGTGTTCTACGTGCGCTTATCGTAATTCAAATTTTATCTACATTTTAAAATTTTATAAATCAATTCTAGTGTTTATTAGCAGATATTTTATGCTCAAGTTATCAAAAGTTCAGAAGTATTTCAGAGGTTTTAGTCTCTAACTAACTCAGTACAGTTTCAAAAAGTACTAACTATAGCGTTTTTCAGAAAGTTCTAACTAAAGTATTTTTTAAATTCAGAGATACTTACAGGATCGGCGTCTGAGACTCGATGTAACACATACTTACTCAAAATTATCCAAATTATTTGAAAACTAATCCTTTTTCAAAACACAATTTTGAAACCTAAAATTCACGGCCCGAGTTTTGCAACCTAGCACTAATACCACTAAATTAACACCCCAAACCCAGCCTGGACGTTATGGCTGAATTCGGAAGTGTTATGAAGAAGGGTTTTGAAATTGATGATACTTCGATAAAAAAATATTTAGTTTTTTGATAAAATGCATCTCCATAACACAAAATTTCATATACAGAATTTCATATACAGTCAGATACATTTTCGGACCTAAGTCCATAACAGAAACAAATGTCAGAATTAGATAACAGATCAGATGTACAGAATCCTACCCCCATCCTCTACACACCATCTCCATCCATCCCATTACACCACGTGGGGTTAAAAACACCCACCCAACCCTACACACCATATTGTGTCGATGTGACACATAACAGATAATATGCAGTTAAGTTGCCAAGATAGAGACGAAAAGTAGCCGTACTGATCACTTCTTCCACATATACAAATCCCACCCCAAACACAGATACAAAATACAAATGCTAAAATAACAGAATAAACATGCTTAACATGTTCGTATACAGATTAATACATATTTAATAGTACAACCAGACATACATATCAATTTCCTACTCAGATAAGACTATCAAAGTATCAGATTGCATGAATTAGGATTTGGTTATCCCTTACTGACCTTACGATAGGCCCACAGTTAATTGGAACGGCCCGTACGAACTTAGGAAAATTTTTAGAATTTTAAGCCCACATACCCGTATGGCCCACACAACCACACCACTACCGACACATAGCCGTGTCTCGCGCGCGGCCGTACCTACGACATTCATATGGTCGTGTCTCACATACGGCTAACCACACAGTTGGTCACACGAAATAATGCACATAACTTACCGTCGACAAGAACAGATGCTGACTCGGTTAGACCGTTGGAGCAAAACCCCCTTCTCCACAGCCTGCTCCTACACAATTCGTAAAAATCAAATACCCTATCTACATCATTATGCTACTACGAAAAGAATAAATCAATAGCTTACCCAAATCATATAAAAATGCCAAGTTCTAGAGTGCAACGTGAAGAACAAAACATGTAAATAAATTTGAAGGGGAAAGAAAACGAGAGAAAGAATCAAATGTGTAGAGAAAGAAAACAAGAAGGAAACATTAGAAAGAATGGAGAAATTGACGTCAGAATTTTTCTTTGGGAGGAGAAAGGAAAGAAAGAAAAAATTGTAACACTCCTAACCCGTATCCGTTGCCGGAATAAGGTTATGAGGTATTACTTGACTGAACAAAACTTCTATAAGGTCAAAGATATTTACCAGACATAAATTATCAACAATGCAACATGTTTCATTGATTTTTCATAAGAGCTCTTATAAATTTCCAAAATGACTAACTATCAAAATATAACCGAATATCTAATAACAAATTAACTACTATCAAGTTATAACTAAAACATTTCAACACATTAGTTCAATTATAAGGCTTCTCTAAACAAAATAAGCGAGCCATCTTCGCATGGCTATAATGTATACAAAGACAAAATATCATTCTACCTATAGTCTATCCTATACATGCCTTAAATCATGATGATATACCATCTTCTCAACTCACATAATGACTCGATAGTGTGATGATATCTCATTAACTAGTTTTAACCATGTTTGCAACAAAATCACAAATTCACTACAAGCTGTTTTCCTGAGCAACAATCACTAAATTATTTATAACTGCAGATAAGAAACTCCAAATAAAGTTCCGTTAATTTTTCCTGAGAATAGACTTATATATCTTCAATCCATAAAATTTTCAGAATTTTTGGTTTGACCAATCAATACCAGATTTTTATTGAAGTTTCCCCTGTTTCACTGTTTGACTATTCTGACCACTCTTCACTACAAATCAATTTTCTCATTATACAGAATTTGAAATATGTTATCGTTTACTTCATTTGAAACTAGACTCATTAAGGAGTCTAAGAATATAAATTTTATCTTATAATAATCATTGTACAATTTACAATGATTTTCTAAAGACAGAACAGGGGATTTCAAAGTCATTTTGACTCTGTCTCACTCCACTTCAAATATCTCATTATCTAAAATTATTTTGCTTACATGGTTTCTTTTATAAGAAACTAGACTCATTAAGCTTTAATTTCATAATTTATTCAGCTTCTAATTCAATTTCCACAATTTATGGTGATTTTCTAAAATCACGCTACAGTTGCTGTCCCAAGCAGATTTATTACAAATTTGCTCTTTCACACATTCCTTGCATTCAAATTATCTAAACATGTATATCATATCATTCAAGATCGAAATCATATAACATAGGCATTAAAATGCTTCACTATCAGCTTTAGTTCAATTGAAACGAATGAAATACAATATCATATTCACATTTAATTTTCCAAGATCGTAATCACCTAAAAATAAAATCATATACTTCCACAAACCTTTCCACAAGGACCAAGTGTTTATATTTGAATATAAACATAGAATCACTTCACATAACTTCACATATTTACCGAATATATCACAATCACATTTATAGTCATAACACTTATTCACAGATGCATCACTTTATATATTTATAATTTAATTCAAATCAAAATCGCATACGAGTACATGATACATACCTGGCCAACTTAATATGTAATGCACTTTCAATTTGTCAACTTAGTGTAGGATCTTGTAATTGTATACTTTTATCAAATTCATCGGCACTTGGCCCACTAGGTATAAAACCCGAAATTATATTATCAGCACAAAGCCTGCGGGACTTTAACCCGGATACATTTCCAGCACGAAGCCTGCGGGACTTTGGCCCGGATACATTTCCAGCACGAAGCCTGCGGGACTTTAGTCCGGATACATTTCCAGCACGAAGCCTGCGGGACTTTAGCCCAGATATATTTCTAGCACGAAGCCTGCGGGACTTTAGCCCGGATTCATTTCCAGCACGAAGCCTGCGGGACTTTAGCCCGGATACATTTTCAGTGTCTTGCATATTTATTCACATGTTAACACATTTCACATAACATTTCACATTAGCAATTTAATTGCTTCATTCGAATATAAGCACAAAATGTACACCTACCTTTTAACTTTCAGTTCAATAATCATACACAAGGAACACATAATCTTTTCATTATCCTAGTTTCACTTTTAATAACCATTCGACTATATGCCATATTCACAAATTATTTCACACACAACCTCGATCAAGTAGGAACAATAGTCACAATTCATCTATTATACAAATATCCCATTCTTTGACTTTGTTTCATAATAGCTATTCTGTCACCACATATATACCATTCAATTCACATTCGACTTTATACAAACAAGTACAATAAAATTGTATACACATATTACACACTTTCACATCATCACTTAATAGTCATTCGGCCACATTATATACATAAATCATCCATTTCATATTCGGCTTTATAGCCGAAATTTAATATACTTATTGCAATTCGAACTTGTAAACGTCAAATAATTACTTATCATATTATATAATCTTAAGCGCGAAGCAAATCAAATATAATTACTTAAGGACTTACCTCGGAAGACGATAATCGGAACGAGACGACTAATCGACCATTTTGATTTTCCCCCCGATCCAAATCTGAATTCTACTTTTGCCAATATGCATGAACAACCATGGCCGAACCTTCAAAGCTTTGGGAACATTATTTTCTTTCTCACATTCGGCTATTGATGAAGATGATAGCATGTAATTTGGCTTTTGTTTTATTTTATTTTATTATAATTACCAAATACCATATTTAACCTTAATATACATTAATAATTTCCATTATACCAAGCCATGGAATTCCACTACCAACAATTATGGAATAATTACCACTTAAGGACTCCCACTATTTAATTCCATAGCTATTTAATATCTTAAACTTATAGAACACAACTTTTACGCTTTGCGCGATTTAGTCTTTTTTGCTTAATTAACTATCAAAACAATAAAATTTTTCAACGAAACTTTAATATCATCTTATTGCCACTCCGTAAATATTTATAAAAATATTTACGACTCGGTTTATAGAAATGAGGTCTCGATACCTCATTTTCTAAACCCACTTAACCTTAGGGTCATACCACTTGAGCTTAATAAATCGCTTATAAAACAAAAATCACAATATCAAAAACCTTTTTTAAACTCACAATTAACTCATAAATATTAAATATAATATTTATAAACCTACTCATCGGATTTAGTGGCCCCGAAACCACTATTCTGATTAACCCTAAAAATGGGTTGTTACAAAAATAAAAAATAAAAATAAAAATAAAAATAAAACAAGACCTCCAGCAAGCTAACTCCTTACCACTCGAACCAGTAGGCTCATTTTGATATGAGTTTACAAACAATATTACATAAGCCCACCCAATAGGAATAAGGCTTGTATAAAAAAATAACAAAAATTTTCCAGAGAGTGAGACTTGAACCCAATACCTCAAAAACACACCCAGAACACTTAGCCACTAAAGTAGATACTCAGTTATGTCAGGATTTACAGCAACAAGATTAATTTATTCAGGGCGTTATAATTTAATTGACTTGGTTTATTTGATGTGAAATTAAATTGGGTGGTCGTAAAAATTGTTCAACTAGAGAATTTGATTAAATAATTTTCTTGAAAAATTAATTTGAAAAATCTAAGTGAATTTTGGGAAAATCAATTTTGATCAAGTAAAATTAAATTAATCAAATTAATTAAAATTAATATGATATTTTTGAAAATTAATGTTCAAGTCAGACAATGGGCCCAATGGGTAATTAAACTTGAAAATTGGATCTGAGATCGTAAATTGGGTATGGGAGCCCAAAATCATGACCAACACCCAAAAATTAGTTGAACCGAGCCTAGTATATGAATCCGAGCTAACGGTCTAACTAGTGGCTAGACCGAACTGGTTGGGTGGTCACTAGCCTGAACCGAACCAGTTGAAATTGAACTAGCTCGGGGTTTGGACGACTGCGTCTGCAGTAATTTGGTGGTCGAAAAATGGTCGGAGATTGTGGGTTTTTGGTGCTTAGGCTGTGGAAGAATTACACTCCTACTGGGGCCCTACCAAAGAATTTGATTTCAGATTAACTATTCCAAAAATAATATTATTTTAATAGATTTAATATTTATCTTGTATATAAATATTTTATTAATTAAATAAAATTTAATGTTAAATTTAATATAATATTTATCTTGATAAATACTATATTAATTTGATATTAAAGTGGTTAAGTTTAATTGTAGTGGAACTCTCTAAACTCTTCCTATGTAAAGAGAGTCTTAAGTCATTATTTATACACACTTGAATTCAAGAAAAATTATAGAGAGAATTATCTGAAGAAATTATTTCAAAAAATTTAAAGATATATTTTTCTTATTTATAACTTGGCTTAAAAGTTTAGAGAAATTACAAAAATAGCCCACCAGTAATTTTTGTGAAAAAATTTCTGATTCGAAACGAGCCCACACTCGATAGACGTGAGTTTAAGGATAGCAGAGAGGACTACTCAGTCAAAGCATTCTTCCTAGATGAATCGAAAAGGTACAATTTTGTTGAAGTGTTTATTACTTTAAATATCATAACCAAATTCTTATTTTGGAAAAATAATTTCCTGATTTCACCATAAATTTATTTTTTCCTGCGTTTTCCAAACTCGATTTCCCAACAGAATCTTGTCTCTTTGGGTATTCTAAAGTCAAATGATTGCAAGATCATCATTTAGTCTAACGACTTAAAGGTATCTCGTGGAGCCCTTGTTTTGATGAGAGGGCAGAAAGTTGATAGCCTTTACATTCTGTAAGGTACAACGATGTTTGGATTGACAACAATTATGGAAGAAGGGTCAAAATCATCGCCACATCCCAACGAGGATCCTTCTGACATGCCAAAGTTGAAAAGTTAGATTTATACAAGCATTGTGTTTTTGGGAAATAGACAAGAGTAAACTTCGATTCAACAATGCACAGGACTAAAGGGACCCTCGACTATATTCATTCCAATTTATGGAGTCCGGATCTAATCGTCTCCAAAAGAGGTAGTAGATATCTTCCAACTTTTATTGATAACTATTCCAGAAAAGTTTGGGTATACTTCTTGAAGTACAAAAATTAAGTTTTCGAGATATTTAAGCAATAGAAGACTCTACTAGAGAACAGATTAGGAAGCCCGTAAATAGTTCAGAATGGATAATGGGCTCGAGTTCTGTCAACAAAATTTAATTATTTCTGCAAACGATAAGGAATTGAAAGAAACGATATAGTTATTGGTACCTCACAGCAAAATGATATCGCCGAGTAGATGAACAGAATATTACTTTAGAAAGCCTGATGTATGCTTTCTAATATAGGTTTAGAAAAGGAGTTTTTGGCCAAAATAATTAATCTAGCAAGCTATTTGGTGAACTGGTCTCCACATCGAGCTTTGGATGGAAAAGTTCCCGAAGAGATTTGATCTAGTAATCCTTAGAGTATTTGGTTGTTCTGCTTATGCTTGAGTTAATCAGAGAAAGCTTGAATCGAGGGCAGTGAAGTGTATTTTTCTGGGTTTTACGGTCGGGATTAAAGGTTATAAGCTGTGGTGCCCAAAAACGAGTAAGATCATTATCAGTAAAGATATTACATTTGATGAAACATTGATGATTTTGTTACGAAAGAGGGTCACCGGGTCAAAACAACACTGAAATATCAAGTGTTTCAAGCAAGGTGGAGCCAAAAACAAAAACATATGGTGATGTTGTGACATCATGGAGCATAATGTCGCAATGACACAAAGAATAGGGGTGACGTCCCGACAAAGAGAATTGCCACGTCACGACATCACGTAAATATTTCAAATCCAACATCTCTTCGATGTAAAGAAGGTTTCTAAAGCTTCTCTATCCCAAGCAGTGACTTTTCAAAATTATAAGTTATCCCAAGACAAAAAAAAGGCGAGAGACTAAACCACCACAAAAATACTATAAAGTAAATCTCGTGGAATATGCTCTAAGTGTTACGAAGAGCATCAATTCAACCAACCATTCAAATTATTCAAAGGCGGTTCAAGTTTTTGATTCTAGCAAGTGGCTTATTGTCACAGAAGAAGAGATGGAGTCTCTTCAAAAGAACGAGACATAGCAACTCGTTAAACCACCCACTGGAAAAAAAATAATTGGTTGTAAGTGGGTGATCAAAAAGAAGAGAGGTTTGGATCAAGGTGACACAAGATATAAGGTGAGGTTGGTCGGAAAGGGCTACAATCAAGTGGAGGGAGTTGATTTCATGATATTTTCTCTCTAGTTGTTAACCATATGTCCATTCAGGCACTATTAGCTCTTGTTGCATCAAACAATCTTGAGTTAGAGCAGTTAGATGTGAAAACTGCATTCCTTCACGGGGGTTTGGATTAGGACATTTACATGCAACAACTTGAAGGCTTTAGGATTGAAGGCAATGAAGACCATGTTTTTCTTCTTCAAAAATCATTATACGGCCTGAAGCAATCTCCTCGGTAGTGATACAAAAACTTTAATTCCTTCATGTTAGGTATTAGTTTCGTTTGAAGTAAGTACAAAAATTGTGTTTATCTACAACATTTAGATGATGGATCATTTATTTATTTGCTACTTTATGTTTATGATATGTTAATTGCAGCTAAGGATCCATCCGAAACTGAACGACTTAAAACCATGCTTAATTCTAAGTTTGAGATAAAGGATCTTAGTGCAACCAAGAAAATTTTAGGGATGGAAATTTCGAGAGATTGACACTCTAGAAAGCTATTTTTGTCACAATAGAGATACATTGAAATGATTCTCGAGTGGTTTGGAATGTAAGATTCTAAACCAGATAATACTTTTTTAGTTACCCACTTCAGGCTTTTAGTTTCAGACTCACCACAAACCGAAGTGTAACACCCCTAACCCCTATCCGACACCGGAACAAAGTACGAGGCATTACCGAGCTTAAACTTAAGCAAACATACAAAATCAAGACGTAAATTTCCATCCAAATTTAAAACTTTTCAATACATTCATATCATCCCTAAAATGAGCCTACAAGGCCCAAACCATGCATTACGAGTGGTTCGGGACTAAATCGAGAACTTTAGAAAACTTTCCAATACTTAGAAAATTTTTCATCAAAACAAGGATTACACGCCTGTGTGGCTTGGGACACGTCCGTATGGGTAGGCCATGTGGCCACACACGCCCGTGTCCCTAACTCGTGTAACTCTCTATTTATGATGTCATCAACAGATTGAAGTCACACGGCCAAGTCACACGCCCATGTGCTTAGGTTGTGTCCTTCACACGGCTGAGACACACGCCCGTGTCTCTGCCCGTGTGCTCGTTACTGAGTATTCTGTTTTGCAATAATCAAGGTACAGGGGACACATGGCCAGAACATATGCCCATGTACTCGATCGTGTGTCTACCCATGTGGACAAAATGAAGTCAATCCTTAACTTCATTTTCTCACCCAATTTTGCCAACAACCTACATCAATACTTGCATGTATATACCAACCAATTCAAGTATTAAAACCAAGCATATTTCATCCATCATCATGGCATATCATTTCATGTATACATGTTTATAATCTTGCTTTGATTCAATTCATGTGTTAAATATGATTTAATCAACTACTTAACATATATATATGGTTACCATAGCATAACATTACAAGTTTATCAAAACAACCATTACTAGCCATTCCAATGGCTAGATTACAAGCATCATTTACATTTACATGCCAATATGACCAACATATCCTATACATGCCATTACAACCATAATTAATTTACCATATTGTACCGACATGGGCCAATGGATAGTGCGAGTGATCTTCGCCGAGCTTCCAATCTAACAAGCTTCCAATTTACTCTAAAATAAGAGAAAATAAAATAGGGTAAGCATAAAATGCTTAGTAAGTTCGTATAACATGGTACTTAACTTACCATTCATTCTATTTAAGCTAATTAAGTAAGGCATATTCAACCACTTTGATCTCAAACCCTATACACATTCTCATTGCCCTTGTTAGTCATATATTCCATAGTAATATCAAGACATGTATGGGCTCAACAGAAATCAAGTTTCCAAGCATATATGCTTTCCACATCATGTATTCGTTCAACACACATAATTTATCTCATTATTTAAATAAAAAAATTTCATAATAGTTCATTTCGAGTTCAAATTATTTCGCGTAAGAACTTTACACATATTGTGACAGCCCAAAGTTGACCCTAGTCGGGAAGTGGTTTCGGGACCGCTAAACCGAGTCACCAAAATGTTTGAATGTGATACTTATTGTCTAGAATATGTAATTATGAATGTGTGAAAATTTCAACCTTCAATTTGGTTGATTTCATGTGAATTTAGTTAATAGGACTTATGTGAGAAAATTCTAAAATGTGATAGGTCAATGTGTGAGGACCTATTAGTGCATGTGGACAAAGGGGGACTTGCATGTCAAATTTCCCCCCCTACTAGTAGTGGCCGGTCATGACAAGCATGGTAGACCAAGTTTGATGGCCAAGACATGTCATAGACATGTTTTGTTGGTGCATCATGGGTGGAAAAAAAATAAAATAATAGGCATGGAAATTAAATAATGAAAAGGAGTATGATGATTACACAAAAAAAAGTGTGTAGTTGATTCTTTTCCCCCCCCCATTGCCGTGAGCTAAAGAAAAGAGAGGATAAGATCTTTGTTCATCCTTTTCTCACCTTCATTTAGCCTAAATTAGAAAGAAAAACAAAGAAAAATTTTCTCATCCTTTGGTTCATCCTTGGCCAAAAATTTTATGGAGGAAAGAAGAAGAAAGGTGAAGAGATTCGGCCATGCATGTAGCTAGGCTAAGGTATGTTTGATGATGTTCCATGAGATGCATGCATGTTTTAGTTGTTAGCTTGAGTTCTACCTAGCCCATGGTCTAAATCTTGCTATGTGATGGAAATGGCACTTGACCATGGATGCATCATTCTTGGTTGGTGTTTGATGTTGTGGTGATGAGGCATGAGGATGAGTTAAGATTCGGCCTAGGTGGAGGTTGTGTTAATGCCATTGCATGCAAAATATGAAGCTTGTTAATGATACATGTGATGATGGCTTGATGATTCTTGAACCTCCTTTTTAGCATTTTTGTGTGAGCACATATGTGCATTGGTTGCTAAATGGAGAAGAATCGGCTAGCAAGATGTGTGCTAAGGCCGAATGTAACTTTGCATGTTAATGAGCAATGCATGTGTTAAATTGATGAAAAGGGGGAGGATGCTTTACTAGTGTGTATATGTGTGTATTAAGTGTTGAAATCGACCCCAAAAATAGACATGCATATTCGGCCAAGGGGAAAGAAATTAGCTAATATGTTGTGTTGATGCATGATTTTTGCATGTATGAGACTTTAATGTCTAATGTATAAATATGGGCTAAGTGCCTTGTGTTCATCTTTTTGATGCCTAAATGATGAAATCAATTTATTTGTTTAATTAAGCTCAAGAGCAAAGGGGAAATAAATCCGATAAAGGGAAGAAAAAAGTGGTTGAATAGCTAGCGGAATCGTTCGACAACACCCGAGGTAAGTTCTTGAGTAAGAGAGCTTAAATTACGATGTGATTAAATCATGCTCTATGTGAGGCTATTGAGCCGAATGTGCAAGGACGATATGTGCCTTGTGTTTGAGTTTCGCAAATGAAAATGAAATATGAATGTGCCATGAATTATTGTTAGATGTGCATGATTAATTGAATGCTGTCCGGGCTAAGTCCCGAAGGCTTTGTGCTAAGTGAATATATCCGGACTAAGATCCGAAGGCATTTGTGCGAGATACAAATTCCGGGTTAAGCCCCGAAGGCCTTTGTGGAGATACTAAATCCGGGTTAAGTCCCGAAGGCATTCGTGCGAGTTATTAAATCCGGGTTAAGTCCCGAAGGCATTCGTGCGAGTTGTTAAATCCGGGTTATGTCCCGAAGGCATTGTGTGAGTTACTAAAACCGGGCTATGTCCCGAAGGCATTTGAACGAGGAGCTATATCCGGTTAAATCCCGAAGGTACGTGATTTGGTAATGAATGAGCTTGCTGTAAAATTCCAGCGAATACTCGAAAAACATCCCAATATGGGGATATGTTACGTATGTGTTGAATTTAATCGAGCCCTTACAAATAAATGTTCGCTCAGTTGATAAACGAGCTACCGGCCTTCGGCTAAGTTAGTCTATTGTGTATGTACATAAGGGTTGTTAATGTTGTGAAGCAAGTTTGATATCGGTAAATTGCGTATTGTGAAATATTCCGTTTAGCTAAATGTGTGTTATTCTTTGTTTATGCTGGAATTCCTTGCTCAAAACTTACTAAGCATAAATTGCTTACTCGTTACACTGCTCCTCTGTTTTATAGATTTTTGGTTCTCCAGCTGTCGGACTCGGGATCTTGAAGTCGAAGTCGCCCACACTATCAAAGGCTCTTTTGGGTACTATTTTGGTTGAATTTTGATATGGCATGTATAGGACTACCCATTGTTGTTTTTCGAGTACTTTATGAAATGTATAAGTGTACAGCCATGCGAAAATGGCTTGTAGAAGTGGAGTATGGCATTAGACCATTCGTGTTTATGAATGTATAGATGGTTTCATGATGTAACTATAGTTGAAATGGAAGTGTTGAGCAAATGATCAGCCATTGGAATGGCTAAGTATGATCATATGTGGGCATATGTATGACAAGGCCCTAGTTGGTCCATGAAACCCCGAAAATAGGTAAGGTTTACTTTGAAAACAGAGGCTGACAGCAGCAGTGGTGTGGATTGGAAAAATCACAAGAATTCGTAGGAGTGGAATTAAATAGTGAATAAATTATGTAATCGAACCTTGATGAATCTACTTTCATATGAAAGTAACGAAACAATCATATGAACAGTACAGTAAGAGATATTCAGGTTCTTGTGGAACAGGGCCAGAACAGTTTCTGGATTCCCTGTTCCGACTTTGGAAATTCACTATAAATTGACCAGAGATAATTAGAAGTCATACCATATATGTATGGATTCCTCTCTGAGTCTAGTTTCCATAGAAACAAACGACATCAGTATTGAAGCTCTGTGCAGAGAGATATCCAAGTCGTAATGGGAAAAGGTCAGTGTAGTCGACCCCTGTAACATGGGAGACTTTGACTAATAAACTGTACTAATTGGCCCAACCAAAAATTCTAGAAAAAAATACATAGGTGGGAACATGAGTCTAGTTTCAGGGAAAAATCACAAAACTGATTTTCTAGTTGTGAAACTCAAGATATGATTTTTGAAGCGACTAGTACTCAGACTGGGCAGTGTCTGGAAATATTTTTCAAAGTTTGTTAACATCTCGTGTCCGACTCCGGTGTCGGTCCCGGGTTCGGGGTGTTACATTAAATTGGTATCAGAGCTACGGTTTAGTCGATTCTAGGACTACCGTAATGTTTTGGGTCTAGCTATACATGCCATTTTATGTGATTACTTGATAGTGTGGTGACTTCTGACAATTGTAAATGTGTTTATAGTAATGGATCCCGATCGTGACCGAGAGGTAGCTGATGATCTTGAGAGTGTAGCGCCTGCTCCCGCACAAGGGACAGTGCCGGCAGACTCTCAACCTAATGCTAGTAATCCGAATGATGAAGCTAGACAAGCATTCTATAGCGTGATGAATGATTGGTTCAACCAATACATTCGAACTAATATGGCTGTTCCACAACCTCCATTCCCGACAAATACTACCCCCGCACCTACAATACCAATGGTAACAGACCAAATAAGGTCAAATAAGCCCCCAGTTGACAGAATCCGAAAACATGGGGCTACTGAATTTAAGGCTATGGATAGCGATGATGCCGAGCAAGCTGAATTTTGGCTGGACAACACTATCCGGGTACTTGATGAGCTATCTTGTACACCCGATGAATGCCTAAAGTGTGCTATCTCCTTGCTACGTGATTCTGCCTACTATTGGTGGAGTACTCTGACTTCTGTTGTGCCCCGAGAGCAAGTAACTTGGGAGTTTTTCCAAACTGAGTTTCGGAAAAAGTATATCAGTCAGAGATTTGTTGATCAAAAACAGAAGGAATTTCTTGAGCTTAAGCAAGGCTCCATGTCGGTTACTGATTACGAGCGAAAATTTGTTAGACTTAGCAAATACGCTCGGGAATGTGTTTCGTCCGAAGCTATTATGTGTAAACGCTTCGAGGATGGGCTGAATGAAGATATAAAAATGTTCGTTGGCGTTCTTGAAATACGAGAGTTCGTGGTACTTATTGAACGAGCTTGTAAAGCCGAAGAGCTTAGAAAAGAAAAGCAAAGAGTTGATGAGGGAACTGGAGAGTTTCGTAAAAGATCCTCGGGAAGGTCTCTTCAACAGACATCGAAGAGATTTCGAGATGATGCGGGCCAGTTTAGAGGCACTTCGGGCCTTTTTGGACGAGATCGTGATCGACCCCCTGTGGGTACACGAGGCACTTCGGTCGCCAGTGTTGGGAATGAACGTCGAGACAGGACGAAATGCCGATATTGCGGTAAATGGCATTCGGGGAGTTGTAGATTTCCTGACCGCTCCTGTTACAAATGCGGATCAGTTGACCACTTCATTAAAGATTGCCCGAGGTTGTCGGGACAGAATGCAAATCAGAGTGGGAGACCGGGTGCTACCACTACTCGAGGTAGACCATCTGGAAATATGGGCAATGCTAGTGGTGGTCAGAGAGGATCTAGAGATGATATAACCAGATCCGAAGCCCGTGCGCCTGCTAGAGCTTATGCTATACGTGCCCGCGAGGATGCTTATTCGCCTGATGTTATTACCGGTACATTCACTCTCTTTGATACTAATGTAATTGCTTTGATTGACCCCGGTTCTACTCATTCTTACATATGTGAAACCTTAGCATCCAGTAAGACTTTACCTATTGAGTCTACTGAGTTCGTAATTCGGGTGTCAAATCCCTTGGGTCGTTACGTGCTTGTCGACAAAGTGTGTAAGAAATGTCCCCTGGAAATTCGAGGTTCCTGTTTTCCGGCGGACTTGATGCTTTTGCCGTTTGATGAATTTGATGTTATCCTTGGTTTGGATTGGTTGACCGCGCATGATGCGATTGTGAATTGCAAGAGCAAGACTATTGATTTGAGGTGTGCAAATAACGAAGTAGTCCGAATTGAGTCTGCGGACTTGGAGGGGATGCCAGCTGTAATATCAGCAATGTTGGCACAGAAATATGTAAGAAAAGGGTGCGAAGCATACCTTGCGTATGTACTTGGTGACAAAGAATTAGAAAAGAAACCCGAATCTGTACCGGTGGTTTGTGAATACCCGGATGTTTTTCCGGAAGAATTACCGGGTTTACCACCTGTTCGGGAGGTAGAGTTTGGTATTGAGCTTGTACCTGGGACTACGCCGATTTCGATAGCTCCGTATCGTATGGCACCAACCGAGTTAAAGGAGTTGAAAGCTCAGTTGCAAGAACTGACGGATAGAGGTTTCGCTCGACCAAGTTTCTCACCTTGGGGTGCACCAGTATTGTTCGTGAAAAAGAAGGACAGAACCATGAGGTTGTGCATTGACTATCGTCAGCTGAATAAAGTGACGATAAAGAAAAAATATCCGTTGCCGCGCATCGATGATTTGTTCGACCAACTGAAGGGAGCCTCAGTGTTCTCAAAAATAGATTTGAGATCGGAGCTTTTTGGGGCTCGCCGGTTATTACCGACGATTTGTGAAAGGTTTCTCGATGATAGCCACGCAAATGACGAAGCTACTTCAAAAGGATGTTAAGTTCGAGTGGACGGAGAAATGTCAGAAAAGTTTCGACCAACTGAAAACTCATTTGACTAAAACTCCAATTTTGGTGCAACCCGAATCAGGTAAAGAGTTTGTCATTTATAGTGACGCATCCCAACTTGGGTTGGGTTGCGTATTGATGCAAGAAGGTCGAGTCGTGGCCTATGCGTCGAGACAATTGAAGCCACACGAGAGGAATTATTCGACCCATGATCTCGAACTAGCTGCCATCGTGTTTGCTTTAAAAATATGGCGACATTATCTGTTTGGTGAGAAGTGCCATGTATTTTCGGATCACAAAAGTCTCAAATATTTGATGACTCAACGAGACTTGAATCTGCGACAAAGACGTTGGCTTGAGTTGTTGAAAGATTACGAGCTTGTCTTTGATTACCACCCGGGAAAGGCTAACGTGGTTGTGGACGCCTTAAGCCGGAAGTCATTGTTTGCTTTACGAGCGATGAACGTGCATTTGTCTGTTCTACCAGACAATGTGTTAGTAGCTGAATTAAAAGCTAAACCATTATTGACTCACCAAATTCGTGAAGCTCAGAAAGTCGATGATGAATTGGTTGCAAAACGGGCTAAGTGTTTTCCGAACGAGGAATCGGAGTTTCAAATTGATGATGATGATTGTTTGAGGTTCAGAAATCGTTTGTGTGTTCCAAGGAATTCGGAACTCATTTCGATGATTCTGAACGAAGCCCATTGTAGCCGAATGTCAATTCACCCGGGGAGTACGAAAATGTACAACGATTTGAAACGTCAATTTTGGTGGCATGGTATGAAACGGGACATCTCCGACTTTGTTTCGAGATGTTTAATATGTCAACAAGTGAAAGCGGAACATCAAGTGCCTTCAGGATTACTCTAGCCGATCATGATACCCGAGTGGAAATGGGATCGAGTCACAATGGACTTTGTGTCCGGACTGCCCTTGTCAGCAAGTAAGAAGGATGCGATATGGGTTGTTGTTGATAGACTGACTAAGTCGGCTCATTTCATCCCCGTACGTACGGATTTTTCATTGGATAAACTAGCTGAATTGTACGTTTATCAAATTGTGAGATTACACGGGGTACCTGTTTCTATCGTGTCGGATAGAGATCCGAGATTCACCTCACGATTTTGGAAGAAATTGCAAGAAGCTCTGGGTACCAAGCTGCATTTTAGCACTGCTTTTCACCCCCAAACCGATGGTCAATCCGAGCGGATAATTCAGATACTTGAGGATATGTTGAGATGTTGCATCCTCGAGTTCAGTAGTTCATGGGAACGGTATTTACCTTTGATTGAATTCGCTTACAACAATAGTTTTCAATCAAGTATTAAGATGGCACCTTACGAGGCTTTGTACGGTCGTAAATGCCGTACACCATTGTTTTGGACCGAGCTCGGTGAAGGTAAAATTTTCGGAGTTGATTTGATTAAAGATGCTGAACAGAAAGTAAAGGTAATCCGAAGTCTAAAGGTAGCCACGGATCGTCAGAAGTCGTACGCAGATTTGAAACGAAAAGACATCGAGTATCAGGTGGGAGACAAAGTGTTCCTTAAGGTTTCACCTTGGAAAAAGATACTCAGGTTCGGCCGTAAGGGCAAGTTGAGCCCAAGATTCATTGGGCCGTACGAAATCTCCGAACGAGTTGGTCCGGTTGCGTATAGATTGATTTTGCCCCCAGAGCTTGAAAAGATTCATGACGTCTTTCATGTTTCGATGCTTCGACGCTATCGATCTGATCCATCGCACATAATTAGCCCATCAGAGGTTGAAATTCAAGTCGACATGAGCTATGAAGAAGAACCGATGCGTATCCTAGCTCGTGAAGTGAAGGAGTTGCGAAACAAAAGAGTTCCGCTAGTAAAGGTGTTATGGCTCAAACACGGGATCGACGAAGCTACTTGGGAGACCGAGAGCTCGATGAAAGAACGATACCCAAACCTATTTACCGGTAAGATTTTCGGGGACGAAAATTTCTTAAGTGGGGGAGAGTTGTGACAGCCCAAAGTTGACCCTAGTCGGGAAGTGGTTTCGGGACCGCTAAACCGAGTCACCAAAATGTTTGAATGTGATACTTATTGTCTAGAATATGTAATTATGAATGTGTGAAAATTTCAACCTTCAATTTGGTTGATTTCATGTGAATTTAGTTAATAGGACTTATGTGAGAAAATTCTAAAATGTGATAGGTCAATGTGTGAGGACCTATTAGTGCATGTGGACAAAGGGGGGACTTGCATGTCAAATTTCCCCCCCTACTAGTAGTGGCCGGCCATGACAAGCATGGTAGACCAAGTTTGATGGCCAAGACATGTCATAGACATGTTTTGTTGGTGCATCATGGGTGGAAAAAAAATAAAATAATAGGCATGGAAATTAAATAATGAAAAGGAGTATGATGATTACACAAAAAAAAAAGTGTGTAGTTGATTCTTTTCCCCCCCATTGCCGTGAGCTAAAGAAAAGAGAGGATAAGATCTTTGTTCATCCTTTTCTCACCTTCATTTAGCCTAAATTAGAAAGAAAAACAAAGAAAAATTTTCTCATCCTTTGGTTCATCCTTGGCCAAAAATTTTATGGAGGAAAGAAGAAGAAAGGTGAAGAGATTCGGCCATGCATGTAGCTAGGCTAAGGTATGTTTGATGATGTTCCATGAGATGCATGCATGTTTTAGTTGTTAGCTTGAGTTCTACCTAGCCCATGGTCTAAATCTTGCTATGTGATGGAAATGGCACTTGACCATGGATGCATCATTCTTGGTTGGTGTTTGATGTTGTGGTGATGAGGCATGAGGATGAGTTAAGATTCGGCCTAGGTGGAGGTTGTGTTAATGCCATTGCATGCAAAATATGAAGCTTGTTAATGATACATGTGATGATGGCTTGATGATTCTTGAACCTCCTTTTTAGCATTTTTGTGTGAGCACATATGTGCATTGGTTGCTAAATGGAGAAGAATCGGCTAGCAAGATGTGTGCTAAGGCCGAATGTAACTTTGCATGTTAATGAGCAATGCATGTGTTAAATTGATGAAAAGGGGGAGGATGCTTTACTAGTGTGTATATGTGTGTATTAAGTGTTGAAATCGACCCCAAAAATAGACATGCATATTCGGCCAAGGGGAAAGAAATTAGCTAATATGTTGTGTTGATGCATGATTTTTGCATGTATGAGACTTTAATGTCTAATGTATAAATATGGGCTAAGTGCCTTGTGTTCATCTTTTTATGCCTAAATGATGAAATCAATTTATTTGTTTAATTAAGCTCAAGAGCAAAGGGGAAATAAATCCGATAAAGGGAAGGAAAAAGTGGTTGAATAGCTAGCGGAATCGTTCGACAACACCCGAGGTAAGTTCTTGAGTAAGAGAGCTTAAATTACGATGTGATTAAATCATGCTCTATGTGAGGCTATTGAGCCGAATGTGCAAGGACGATATGTGCCTTGTGTTTGAGTTTCGCAAATGAAAATGAAATATGAATGTGCCATGAATTATTGTTAGATGTGCATGATTAATTGAATGCTGTCCGGGCTAAGTCCCGAAGGCTTTGTGCTAAGTGAATATATCCGGACTAAGATCCGAAGGCATTTGTGCGAGATACAAATTCCGGGTTAAGCCCCGAAGGCCTTTGTGCGAGATACTAAATCCGGGTTAAGTCCCGAAGGCATTCGTGCGAGTTATTAAATCCGGGTTAAGTCCCGAAGGCATTCGTGCGAGTTGTTAAATCCGGGTTATGTCCCGAAGGCATTGTGTGAGTTACTAAAACCGGGCTATGTCCCGAAGGCATTTGAACGAGGAGCTATATCCGGTTAAATCCCGAAGGTACGTGATTTGGTAATGAATGAGCTTGCTGTAAAATTCCAGCGAATACTCGAAAAACATCCCAATATGGGGATATGTTACGTATGTGTTGAATTTAATCGAGCCCTTACAAATAAATGTTCGCTCAGTTGATAAACGAGCTACCGGCCTTCGGCTAAGTTAGTCTATTGTGTATGTACATAAGGGTTGTTAATGTTGTGAAGCAAGTTTGATATCGGTAAATTGCGTATTGTGAAATATTCCGTTTAGCTAAATGTGTGTTATTCTTTGTTTATGCTGGAATTCCTTGCTCAAAACTTACTAAGCATAAATTGCTTACTCGTTACACTGCTCCTCTGTTTTATAGATTTTTGGTTCTCCAGCTGTCGGACTCGGGATCTTGAAGTCGAAGTCGCCCACACTATCAAAGGCTCTTTTGGGTACTATTTTGGTTGAATTTTGATATGGCATGTATAGGACTACCCATTGTTGTTTTTCGAGTACTTTATGAAATGTATAAGTGTACAGCCATGCGAAAATGGCTTGTAGAAGTGGAGTATGGCATTAGACCATTCGTGTTTATGAATGTATAGATGGTTTCATGATGTAACTATAGTTGGAATGGAAGTGTTGAGCAAATGATCAGCCATTGGAATGGCTAAGTATGATCATATGTGGGCATATGTATGACAAGGCCCTAGTTGGTCCATGAAACCCCGAAAATAGGTAAGGTTTACTTTGAAAACAGAGGCTGACAGCAGCAGTGGTGTGGATTGGAAAAATCACAAGAATTCGTAGGAGTGGAATTAAATAGTGAATAAATTATGTAATCGAACCTTGATGAATCTACTTTCATATGAAAGTAACGAAACAATCATATGAACAGTACAGTAAGAGATATTCAGGTTCTTGTGGAACAGGGCCAGAACAGTTTCTGGATTCCCTGTTCCGACTTTGGAAATTCACTATAAATTGACCAGAGATAATTAGAAGTCATACCATATATGTATGGATTCCTCTCTGAGTCTAGTTTCCATAGAAACAAACGGCATCAGTATTGAAGCTCTGTGCAGAGAGATATCCAAGTCGTAATGGGAAAAGGTCAGTGTAGTCGACCCCTGTAACATGGGAGACTTTGACTAATAAAATGTACTAATTGGCCCGACCAAAAATTCTAGAAAAAAATACATAGGTGGGGACATGAGTCTAGTTTCAGGGAAAAATCACAAAACTGATTTTTGAGTTGTGAAACTCAAGATATGATTTTTGAAGCGACTAGTACTCAGACTGGGCAGTGTCTGGAAAAATTTTTCAAAGTTTGTTAACATCTCGTGTCCGACTCTGGTGTCGGTCTCGGGTTCGGGGTGTTACACATATTACTCGGAATATCAAAATCATGATTAGTACACTTTATGTATACAATTCTGTAATCAAGAATGAACATCCTCATCAAATTGTTTCCATACATAATTATCATCATATTATATTTCATATATCACTTGCTATGTATCATCACTTTCTTGCATTTCATGTAATATTCTTCCATATCATATACTGTTTCACGTCAATTTGTCTTAAATTTATATTTGCCCCTATCAGAACCTTGCCCATTGAATTTTTGAATTACTGATGGATATGTAGGTAGTACACTCGAGGCGTACGAATCAAGATCCATCAATTCATATTCAATGGTACCCATAAGGTACTATTTCAGAGAGTACACTCTCGAGCCACACATATATACGACAGGATTACCAGTCCAGGCTAAATCCCGTCTCTAATATATATACTCAATAGAGCTTAGTCAGGATTACCATCCATGCTAAATCCATTTTATAACATATGCTCTAAAAAGCTTGATTTGGATTACTCGTCCGGGATAAATTCAATCCATAATATATGCTCGAGAGGAATTATATCAGGATTACCCGTCCGGACTAAATCCTATCGAAATTGAGGTCGAAGGATTACTCATCCGAGCTAAATCCTATCCGCAAAAAATATAGGACATCTTTTGTTTCGAGAAATCACAAACCCATTGATTTTCTATTTATTCAACCCAAGCATAACATTCACAATTTTTATCATTTATCATTGTCGAGCATTATAATTTGTCAAACATTTACATTTATTGGGTTTTAACGAGTGTGCGATTATTTCACATATTTATAACATTGATAAAATTCACAAAGACAACATTTAAATCAGGCATAAAAACATATACAATTTAGTTACACGAACTTACGTCGACAAAGGTTCGTGTACGTAAAATTGACTAATCCGAAATTTTCCTCATTCTTCGTTTCGGCCATGGGTTGAAGATGACAAAAATTGGCTTTTACTTTGGTTTTTAATTCATTTTAATTACCAAACTAAAATGCCCTTAATGAAAAGCTTTGAAACTTTATCTCACCATGTCCATTTTTGTCCACTAACTTAAAAAATAGTCTAATTACCATCTAAGGACCTCCAATTTAAAATTTCATAACCATTGGACACCTCTAGCATGTAGAACTCAACTTTTGTATTTTTTACAATTTAGTCCTTTTGACTAAATTGAGTGCCCAAACATCAAAATTTTCAAATTAAATTTTTAAAAAATCATTATGTATAATTTTAGACCATAAAAATATAATAAAAATAGAATTTTCTTCATCGGATACGTGGTCTTGAAACCACTAATCTGACTAGACTCAAAATCGGGCTGTTACACGAAGACAAAGAAAGGTACATGTCCTCAGTTCCCTATTCTAGTGTAGTTGGAAGCCTAATGTATGCAATGGTTTGTACTCATCTCGATATTTCACATGTTGTTAGTGTAGGAAGTAGATATATGGCCAAACCCGGCAAATTACATGGGCAAGCTGTTAAGTGGATTCTGAGAGTGACTTCTAGTACTTGTTTGGAATTTAGAATATGTTCAGAAGGTCTAGTCGACTATGTAGATTCAAATTATGCTAGAGACCTAGATAAAATAAAATCTCTCACATGTTATTTGTTCATCTTTGAAAATTGCACTATTAGTTGGAAAGCCACCCTTCAAGCCACTGTGGCTCGACTATCGAAGCTCAGTACATGACAATCATAGAAGTTGTGAAAGAAGCCATTTGGTTGAGGGGTCTATTCAGGGAGCTGGTTGATAAAAAAATCGTATATTACGATAGTCAAAATGCCATACATCTCACGAAAGAACAGATGCATCAGAAAAGAATAAAGCATATAGATATTCAAAACCACTTTGTTCGAGAGGTGTTCGCTCAAAGAAATGTTCAAATTCACAAAACGGCAAAGAGAATAATCCAGCAGATATGATAACAAAGAGTCTTTCAGTTTCCAAGTTCGGACATTACTTAGACTTGGTAAACATTCGACAAAGATCGAGTTAGGCCGCTGACGGGGCTCGACAAAAATGATGTTTTGGATATACGAGTCAATCTGGAGATTTGTAGAGTGTGCCTTGCATATCGAACGAAACAGAGCCAATGCCAATACGAGGAAGAGCCAACGTCCCAACGACACGACATACCACGCCCCGATGACGCGATGCTTGACGTCCCAACGTGGCAACGTGTTTCCCA
Organism: Gossypium hirsutum; assembly: GCF_007990345.1. Classification (NCBI taxonomy): domain Eukaryota; kingdom Viridiplantae; phylum Streptophyta; class Magnoliopsida; order Malvales; family Malvaceae; genus Gossypium; species Gossypium hirsutum. Next base: position 35,176,287 of record NC_053429.1, on the reverse strand, counting down.
CTTAATCGAGTTTCTTCTCCTAGTTAAACTCTTTTATATTTTCTCAATTTAACTCTTATTATTCTAAGGATGTTTTAGTCATATTGTACACGAAATTCAACCTATAAATAGGCCTCTTAGCAACCCTAGATAGTTTAGAATAACAACAAAATTAAGAGAGAGTTTGTGGAAATTTCGGGGAATCTTTGTAATGTGGGTTTAGGATTTATTTGGTTCTCCATCTTGTACCCTCATTTGGTTTTTTGCCAGTTTTAGTGAATTTTTCTCCTTTTGTTTTTTGCCAGTTTTAGTGAATTTTTCTTTACCCATGATTTTTTTATCCTCTTTGGAGAGGTTTTTCCACGTTTGTGTCCAATTTTCTTGGTTTCCGCTCGTGTTCGTTGCATAACTCAGGTTCGACCCCACACATATTGCACTATTAAAGGAGAATGTAAGTTTGAACCTTAGAGGCGATATTGTTAGAGACAACCATGAATCCCAAACATGAGCTATAAAATGGACATGAAAAATATGAAAAAAACAATAACAATGAAAAGTGGAACAGATCCAAAGGAAACATGTCTCCTTGACCCCTTTAAATTGATAAAACTATTATAACTCCCTTGAAAATTATAAAATTATAAATTGACATAATAATACAATTTCTATTTGTCCCTTAAAGAATTTAGAATTCATTTTTTATCTCCTAAATTTAATTTTTTCCTTCACTCCTGAAAATAGCTTTCCAACAACTTTTAACTTAGTGGCAAAATTATTTTATTTTGTGATATGAAAATTTGGATTCAATGTTTTACAATCTCATCCTATCCTAATTATTAAAAAGAAAAAAATAATAAAAATAACTTAGCTATTAATATTTTTAAAAAATACAAGATAGAGCATAGGAGTTATGTATAGTTCCTATAGCTACTTATGATGCAAATATAGAAGATATTTGGAGCATTCTAAACATGATGTTAACGTTCTGCCAATTGGTATCGCCAATAAGTCAATGATGGTGAAGAAAATTTAATACCAAAAATCCATAATGAAAATTTCAAATTTTGAACAAATTGAGTAAAATGCCCCATGAAAACGCAACTCTAGAATTAATTGAAATGGTCCAAATTATTTATGTACTTGTTCTCAATAACTAGTATAAATTCAGACCGGATAGTCAATTTTCATGGACCACGCACAATTAAGACTGCTTAACCCATCAAAAATGAAAAATTGAAATAAAATAAATGGATGATACATGCAACCTTATCAATAGGACCACCCTATAGCTACTTGGTTAAGTGCTGTTCTTTAAAAGATGCTTCAATGTTGGTCTTAATTTTAACCCCACTCAATGCCTTTACTTCTTTCTCAAAAATTCAATTTTATTTTATCTATATATTCAACACCAATATTTTTAATTTTTAATTTTTTTTCATATAGATTTTGAAGTTTAATAATTCTATATATACTATTTCAAATACATTACTATAATTTTTTTAAAAAATACTGATAGTTGCAAAATATATATATAATGAAATGCAAATAAGATTAAATTTTATGGGGGTTTAATTTAGGTGGGATTGTGATTGATGAATGATATATAGGCCTTTTGATTGAAAAATAAAACACCAAATCTAATAATTAAAATGGTTTCATCAATGTGATGTACCTGCAAAATGCTAACTCCTTTTGTCAAAAAAAGAGGCCAGCTAATCAGATCTGTATGTCAAGCTAGCTAAATTTGGGAACAACCATTAAATTGGATTTCACCAATCATGCTAATTCATACTTTTAATATGCCTCTCTATGTATAAGGTTAATTTGATTCAATGGCAAAGTTAAAATTTTGAATAATTTAAAATTTTGAGTTAATGTTTCATTATGTGTATAAGTTTTCAGTTTAGATTTTTATTATGATTTAAGTTTATTACGTGTGAATCATATCTAGGTATATTATAGTCTAAATATGAATATATTTTTGTTTATCAATTTATTCGTGCTTGTAATAGTGATTCTAGTTATAGTTATTACTTATAATTATAATTGAATTAATATTTGTAATCTCTTTAAAAAATAATTTAAGTTTCAAAGAAAAAAGAATTCAATTCATATGCATGTATAACAAAAATGATATATTTGGTTCATTTCCATTGTCTCGTGCATAAATCCTCATAATATATCAAAAACTCTTAACTTTTTTCTACTATTACAAAGAAAACTATCTTAACTACAAGATAATCCATTACATAAAAAAAAAAAAACAAAGCTCCATTACATGTGCATATATATGATTGATGTCAAGATGATGAATGATTCACCTAAAGGGTTAAGGGCTGCAAGTACAATCCTTAGATGATTAAATGTTTATTATAATGTCATGAAGGGGTCATTTAAGACTAATAAGTGGTTGGAAAGAATGAAAGTGAATTTTTTTCAAACATTTGAACCAAATTTGAATCTTGAAAGCTAACATTGTTAAAAGAACTTTACTTAAAAATCATGAAACGGATGGCACTGCAATCTTATCAAGTGCGATACTGTTTTTAGGAATATATATTGTTTAGCATAAAATACCTGATAGATAAGTTCCATGTAGTTAGCGAAATAGCTTTTAAGTTGGGAGGTATGTCTAATATATAACATGATTTAATTAAAGAAATGTAGTATATTTGGTTCAGGCTTTAGATATGAACCACGAATTTAGATACAAAATAAGAAGATTCAGGTTAAGAAACGATGATTAAAAGGGGTCCTCACATCACAACATTATCTTTCTTTTTGGAATGAGAGGCAAGTTAGTGCTAATAGTCGGTGATGAGTGAAATTGGAAGAGAAAAGGGGAAGTAAGACAAGTGACAATTGATGGCAATAAAGGCCCAAAAGGGGGCTCCAATGGAGAATATGGCCATTGGGGGATCTTATGGGCCGTCCAACTGCTCCTCTCCATCTCTTCTACTTTTACTTTGCCCTCAATAATATAACATTGAAGAAGTAGAAGGAAAAGGAATGCGCCATCTTTCAATAAAAACACGGCACCTTATAATTGAATAAAATAAAAAATAGATGAAAAATTTTAAGTACATGTTAAATAATTAATACTTATATTTAAGTATTTTATTAAATTTATGTCATCCTTAATCGGGTTTCCATCTAGATTATAAATTTAAAAAAATACTCATTCTTTTAAATTATAACTAATATTATTATAATATTTTTTAAAAAATAATTAATATTATTATGATGACACTTTTATATTTTTCATGTTTTTATACTCTCTTTAAATAAAACAATTACAAATTCAAGAATTCAATATGTATTTAATAATATTAAAATATAAATTTATCATCACTCAACTTATATTTATTATTAAATAATTTTTAAAATAAAATATTTTTAACGTAAAATATTTTATTTTACCTACATTCTGGGTTTGAAAATATCTAGATATATATTATTAATATATTTGCATTTTAATGAATAGTTATAGTTGAATTATTAATTTTATATTTTTAGTTAAATGAAAAATTATAATATTAATTCCTTTAAAAATTAATAATTTAATTTAAGTTATTTTAATCTCTTGGTTAAAAGATTTTTTTTATTTTTGTCTTTCTCAAAAATTAATATTTCAATTTAATCCTTTTTAACATAAAACTTGTACCTTTGATCTTTAAAGTTTTATAATTTCATCTTGGCCTTCAATACAAAATTTTTTACTTTGAAATAAAAATAATGAAGACTTATAAATAAATACTAATAGTTTTATTTAAACCTAAACCTAAAATTTGAAAATTAACATAAGCCCCGAACCTTAAACACTAAACTCAAATCCTAAATCATAAACTCAAAATTTAATAAAAATCTTAAATCCTATTTTATAAACTCAAAACTCGAAATTCAAAAAAAATATAACATTTTAGGTTGAGTGGTATTGAACTTATATTTTAATACTTTTGAGTATTGTTGAAATTGTAATTTTTGATTATTTTATTTAAAGTGTTAAAATATAAGAAAGATAATAAAATTAATTATAATTTAAAAGAAAAAGTATTTTTATAATTTTATAAAAGAGTTGATGATGCGGTTCTTAATAAAATACTTTATGGGATAACACTTAAAAGCACTGCCTTTGATACAAGGCGTGGTTCGTTGACATCACAAAGATGCATGCACAATTGCATATACAAGCACGTAGTAATATATGTATATATATTTATATGTATAATTATTTGTTACGTGGTTGAGATTTTATTATACGTTGTATTTATTTATTTTTAAATATCATTTAAGAATATATTTATATGTATATCAAGTAATTATCTTATTATATTTCTAAATAAATATGTACATGTTAAATTTGGAATGCTTTAAAGGTTATATTATATTAGTCTGAAGTGATATTATTAGAAGAAATAGTTATAAAAGATTAAAAAAATTTATGTCGGTTGGGAAGGATGTAATTTAGAAAGTGCTTAAGATGATATTGAGTAGGGTGTTGGTCCAATTAATTAAGCTAATCAATCCTACCAATATCCTGATTTCTAGTTTTAATTTAATTTTACAATTATAAAAAAGTTATAAAAATGTGGGAAATTAAATTAATTTTATACTATTAATATCTATCAAATCCAAATGAACTTTTTCCCAGGTGACATAGAGAAACAGGTCGACCTTTTCTCTTTTCTTCTTATGGTGTGATGCTTTTTAGATTTTTAAAATAAATAAAAAGAAGATTTTGAGGGATGTCAATCAATCACTTCTGCTTGCCTATTTCCAAATTAATCACTTGCACTGGGGAATTTATTTATAAATTAATTAGATTAAATATCTATAAATTATAACTTTTATTTTAAATTAATTTTTAAATTTTAATTACATTTTAAATTATCGATATTATATTAATTAAGTATTTTTTATTATTAAAACATTAATCTAAATTTTATATAATTAAATTTAAATAAAAAATTTTAAATAAAAATAAAATATTGTTGCATAATTTTTAAAACTAAAGATTAAAAATAAAGTAAAATTGAAAAAAAAATAGTGCACGATAAAATTTTTATAAAATTTTCTAAAACCATAAAATTAAGATTTTTTTTTATTTTTGAGTAAAACACCTGGATTCCATTACTCGAAGGGTCATTCCATTTCTACTTCAGTGTTTGTAAAAAAATAAAAATAAAATTATTATAATATCACTTTTATTTTTATCATACTTTTATACTATTTTAAATAAAATAATTACAAATTACAAATCTTCCTCACTCATTCGGATTTATACAATTTTAGATTCAAAGCTTCAGTTGTAAAATTTGATTCCCATAATCAATAAATTTCAAAGAATAATTAATAAGATTTCTGCTGATTTTTAAATGCACATGTTTAACTTCAGAATCAAAAGTGGTGTGGTCCAAAGTTTCTACATGGAATGAAATCATTTTGACAATGATATTGCCTCAAAACAACCAAATTAAGGGAGAAAAAAAAACATGATCTAGATTCTACCTAGCTTTCAAACAACAATGTTTGATATTAAGATTCACTATGTACAAGGGCTAAAGAAAAACATTTAATATTTGAATTTTAGAATTTCTTTTCTTGTTTGATCTCTAAAACTTTTTCATATTAATCTTAAATTTTTCATTTTTTCTCAATTTAATCTTTAAAATTAAATTTTATTAAAATATCATGATGAGATTGTCACATAATCACTTGATAATAAATTTTTTAAATAATTTTGATGACATAATTTTATACCTTAATGAATTCTAAATTTAAGAATTAAACTAAGAAAGGCTACCAAATTTGGTAAACCCAAAACAATTTAGAGAGTAAGATGAAAAAAGTTATAAGTCCAGCTCTCAAAAAAAATTATATTAAAATTAAGTGATAAAAAATTCCATATTTTTTTATGTTAGAGTTCTACAAATTAAAAAAAAAAACAGTTCAATTTATGAGTATTTACCCTCTAAAAAAATTAACTCCACTTAACTTGGAATTTATTCAACTCCCATTGTAAAGAATTTCCGGAGAAAAAAAGCAATATGAAGTAACCTTGAAGAACACCCCAAAACAAAAACCCTAAAGGAAAAGATTGTTATATTCGATTTGCATAACAATTATCAAACACCCTATAGCACTAATTTGCCTTTTTCTTTTTTTCTCTCTGAAAAAAAAAAAGGAACAAGGAATCGTGGCTTAGAGGAAAATTGTAATGTACAAGATGTACAGATGGTCTGAGATTTTCCCACTATCCAAACAACACCAACCCTTTTTCTTTTCCCAAGGTAAGGGTTCACTGAGACAAAACTCTCTCCCTTGTTTGAAACCTTTAGCTATTCAGCCTTTTTTTTAATAAAAATTTTCTCTTCTCATCTATTGTAAGGCAAGGCAACATCAAGATTTTGATGTTCCTTTGACAGTAAATTAATGAATAGTTGAAAAGCCAGTGTTGCTGTGAGATACAAAATCTGTATATTTTTCTCAGGATTTCAAACCCCCCCCCCCGCAAAAAAAAAAAGAAAAAAAAAAGGTCAACCATGGTGATGATGATGATGATGATGATTATGATGAGTACAAAAGTGATGCTTTGCTTCTCGTTTCCAACACCATTCAATGTCTTCAGCTATCCTCTTAGCATCCATTGATGTACCTAGCAAACCACGTTTAGTGAACCCCACGGCGTATAGCCCACTCTCACCTTTCCACCCATTAGGGAATGGCCTTCTAGGGTACCCATCTTTCTCTGAGAACATCTTCCTTTCCTGACATTTTCATTTCCTCTCTTTAGCCCCCTTTTTTTCTTTTTTAGGGTTAATTTCACTTGACATCCTCAACTATTACCCAAATTTTAATTTGGTCTCCAAACTTCAATATGCATCAATTAGTAATTCCTTAGCCAAACCATTAGCTTGATTGTTAAATGCCAACTCAAAATTTGATGTGGAGCATGTTTAAAGTATATGGATCAAATCATAAATATGTAAATACCTATTGCACGGGCAACTTAGATCTTATGTGTTAAAAAAAAGAAAAGAAATAAACCCGTCCTTTTTTAACATATTAGATCTGAACTATCCACATGATAAGTATACATATGTTTATAGTTTGATCTACATGTTTTGAGTATGCTTCATATCATATCCAAACTGCCATTTAAGGCCTAAATTAATGGCAAAGTTGAAAGCAAAACTTGATTGACGAGTTAAAGATCTTTTAAGGACTCAGTTAGAAAGTTTTGAAGTTGAAAGACCAATTTAGAAACTCAACAATAGTTTTAGGGATGTTTGGTGGGACTAACCCTTTTGTTTATCATCTTTTAAAAAGAAACAAAGTAAAAAAGAAAGATAAAGGGTATAGTATATACCTTTAGCCAATAGGGTACATTGCTTTTATAACCAGTTGCAAAGATGATTGCATCAAAGTTTTCAGTTTTGCCATTGACAAAGTCCACAACATGTCCTTTTAGGCACTTGATGCTTGGACATACCTACAATGCCAACACACTTAAGAATTTCAACGTTTTATACAAAATGTAATATATAAAAAGTCCCTGTATTTTGTGTTTTTGACGAATTCAGTCTCTATATTATAATTTTGATACTTTCTAATCTTTTTAGTTTCACTAATTCCATCAAATATTTTCACAGTGGCTTATTTAAATACATGATGACGTAATATATATATATATATACTTGGCATTCTAAACATATTTGTGCAATTATAATAAAAAAAGCCAAAAAGTATATAACATATATTTTTTTAAAAATGAACCCCAAAGTTTAATATGTGTTTAGTCAAATTATAGGGAATGGATTAAATCCACCAAAAATGCAAATGCGAAGGGGAAAATTCTTTGATTGAAAGTTTGGGAATTTTGGAATGTAATACAAGGTAAAAAAGAAAAAAAATGTTGAAGCAAAAACGAAAAAGCAACAGTATATAAAATATAGGATCAATAAAAAGCAGTATAACTAGTTCGTTAGTAGGGCAAATGGAAAAGTGATTGAGATATGAATGACACAAAAGGCAAAGTACCTTAATGTCTCCACTTTTGATTTTGGCAAGCGTGCCAACATCTAAGACGGGTGTCTTTCCAGACAGATTCTTGAGTTGGAGGGGACCCAACCGAGGCCGGTCCAACCCGAAACGAGCCGTGTCACCGAGCATCAACCACGATACGATCAGCAAGAACCGGTCGACAAGCCGCATGGGCAACCACTTGAGCAGCCACATGGACAACCCGAAAGTCGATCTCCCCAGCATCTCTCGAGGGAGGATGTGTACCTTGGATTTTCATTAAAAAAAAAGAATTATATAGAGTTAGCGGAGGAAATTAGCTCTATCTTTTGCTGTTAAGTTGATTGAGGAAACTTTGTTCATAGTGGTGTCGAGATCTTCATCATTACGACAACATATATAATAAGATCATAAGTTTTGTCTTGTGTTGCGCATGCTTGGTTAATCCCAAGAAAGTGAAAGACGAAAGATGTTCTTTTTTTTGTAAGCTTGATAAATCTTTGGAACTTGAAGCTGCCAACCATGGCAATTCCATGAAATGAAACCAGTATGAATGCCTTGCACAAAACTTGTTCAAGTTTGTTTTTAGGCAGAGTCAAAACATATATTTTCAATCGAAAACAATATCAAATTTATTCAGGGTTTGTAATTCTCAACAAAACCATGCTTTTTTTAGACAATGAAACCTGTTGGTACGAAGTTTATTAAACAACAAAACATTACCAAACTTATTCACGGTTAGTAACATTAAGTAAAACCATGTGTTTTCAATTTCCTTTGACTATGTTTTAGTTGACATATAAAAATGAAAATTGAGAAATTCTTTTGTTTTTTTGCAATTCTAAAACATGAGGGGACAGCATGAGATTTTTTTTTTGTTTACTGTAATTAACTTTATTATAAAACAACTCAGAATTTTAAAAATTATCAAAATCCTTTAGTGGGTTGATTTTTAGCTTTAACTGTTTATAGAGGAAAAAGAAAAGAAAGGGGAAGAAAGAGAGACGCCATAGCCGTTGTTAAAAAGAGGGTTTTTTTTTCTTACTGTATCTCTGACCACAACTGAAGGCTTAGCATTGTGATTGTAGAGATCCAAACAGACCTCCATGCCTGAATTCCCACACCCCACCACCAAAACCCTTTTCCCTCTAAACTCTTCTCCACTTTTATATGAACTCGTATGCCTTATATCCCCACCGAACTCACCCATTCCTTCTATCTCCGGCACCACCTCCTCAGCATTCTCCCCCGTCGCAACCACCAGCCACCGGCAAACGTATTCCGTCTCTTTTCCCTTCGACCTCACGCTTCTTACGCGCCAAAAACCGACCGTCGGGTCGTACTCGGCTCGCGAAACCGTCTCGTTGAACCGTGGCCTGATATCGAACTTCTTGGCATAGGATTCGAGGTAGTCGACGAATTGTTGTTTGGTTGGGTACGTAAGGAAGTCGGTAGGGAACCCCATGAGTGGAAGCTCACAAAACTGCTTCGGCAAGTGAAGGTGTAGGCGATCGTAGGTCTTGAATTGCCACAACGATGCTATGCAATTGGATCTCTCTAGGATTACACTGGGTACACCTTTGGCTTTCAAACAAGCCGCCGCCGCCAGACCCGACGGCCCTGCTCCTACGATGAGTGGCCCCGGAACGTATACGCAACGCGACGACCGAGAACACGATTTATTCATCTTCTCAATGAATATAGGATCATGAGCTTGTTTTCCTTCTATTTCTCTCAAGCTGTCCATGGAATACAAAAGAAGTGGTGACGCTACCTTAATTTTGGGGTTTGCTAAGACTAAGAGCAAAGAAAAGGGGGTGGTGGAGCTTAAGAGAAAAAGCAAAACTGAAGAGAAACCACGTTATTTTGACAAGAAAAAACGTGGTGTATGTTGTTGTAGGAGAAGATTAGGCGGAGATTTAGTGATAAATTTACTTTCTTTAAAGGGAGATTAGGTTTTTGTGTGTGGCCTTTATATATTGGAGAGTTGTGATCCACTTAGAGTTGAAAAATTCAGTTGTTGTTTGATCTATGATTTGGGGCTAAGCGGGTAATGGCTTAAACAGCATTTGAAGACTGAGAAAGAGAGAGAAAGAGAGTGAAACAGAGACCGAAGGAATGAAACAAAGAGACGGTGATATGTGTATAACTCTCTCTCTATATATATTCCTTTTGTTCACTCAGAAATTCATTTCATACACATAAACATATGAGGGGGAATTAAAATTTAAGTGGTAAAGGAGGCTAAAAAAGAATTCAAGTGGGGACATCACATTACATTTATTCTTTTTATTAACCCCCCAAAATTTTGAACTAAACCTCGCTTTGGTTTAGGGCACGTTTGGTTCGCTGTATTAGATTAGAGGCGTATTGAATTAGAGGTGTATTGGATTAGAGGTGTAATAGCTAATCCACTGTTTGGTTGAATGTAATGGAATAGAAGCGTAATAGTAATCTTGTGTTTGGTTGAATGGAATAGAGGTGTAATAGCATAATAGAAAAAACTAAAATGACTAGAATACCCCTAGCATAAATTTGTTTTGGTAAATGATTATTGTTATTGTTATTTAAATTATAATAAGATTTTTATTATCAATAATAAATAATTTAATCATATTTAAACATAATTATTATTAAATATATTTTAATTAAAATATATAATTTAATAAAATTCTTAATAATTAATATTCTTATATTAATTTACTGAAATCATAATATATGATACTGTAAAATATAAATTAACATAATTATTATTAAATATATTTTAATTAAAATATATAATTTAATGAAATTCTTAATAATTAATATTCTTATATTAATTTACTCAAATCATAATATATGATACTGTAAAATATAAATTAACATAATTATTATTAAATATATTTTAATTAAAATATATAATTTAATAAAATTCTTAATAATTAATATTCTTATATTAATTTACTCAAATCATAATATATGATACTGTAAAATATAAATTAACATAATTATTATTAAATATATTTTAATTAAACTATATAATTTAATAAAATTCTTAATAATTAATATTCTTATATTAATTTACTCAAATCATAATATATGATACTGTAAAATATAAATTAACATAATTATTATTAAATATATTTTAATTAAACTATATAATTTAAAAAAATTCTTAATAATTAATATTCTTATATTAATTTACTCAAATCATAATATATGATACTGTAAAATATAAATTAACATAATTATTATTAAATATATTTTAATTAAACTATATAATTTAAAAAAATTCTTAATAATTAATATTCTTATATTAATTTACTCAAATCATAATATATGATACTGTAAAATATAAATTAACATAATTATTATTAAATATATTTTAATTAAACTATATAATTTAAAAAAATTCTTAATAATTAATATTCTTATATTAATTTACTCAAATCATAATATATGATACTGTAAAATATAAATTAACATAATTATTATTAAATATATTTTAATTAAACTATATAATTTAAAAAAATTCTTAATAATTAATGTTCTTATATTAATTTACTCAAATCATAATATATGATACTGTAAAATATAAATTAACATAATTATTATTAAATATATTTTAATTAAACTATATAATTTAAAAAAATTCTTAATAATTAATGTTCTTATATTAATTTACTCAAATCATAATATATGATACTGTAAAATATAAATTAACATAATTATTATTAAATATATTTTAATTAAACTATATAATTTTAAAAAATTCTTAATAATTAATATTCTTATATTAATTTACTCAAATCATAATATATGATACTGTAAAATATAAATTAACATAATTATTATTAAATATATAACTTGAAAATTATATTCTGCATAAACATAATTAACTTATACTAAGAAAAAGTTAGATGAAAATGAAATTGTACATCATAATCAATATGTTCAAAAGTTTTACAACATCAAAAAGTTTGAACATTGATATTTAATGGTGAGAAAGAAATCTTCTGACCCATTCCAATCGGGCAACAGAAGGTAAACTGAAGAAAACGATCATTTGAGTTGGATGATCGGGAATTTTACTCAAAGCATCATACCGCTGATCGTCGGTTAAACCTTCAATTGACCATAAGGCTGAATATAAATTTGAAGCTTTCTCTTCCATCTTTTCTTCAGACTTCTGCTGAACTACCACCTCGGAGGCAATACTCATACTGATTCTATCGCCAACGGCCTGGATTTTTTCCCCTAACAAGGTGGCAGCCTCCTCAAATGAAGCATACACATTATCACGAGCATCATATTTCTTTTTTCTCTTGTTTGAAGATGAGGAACCCCCTTGATCTCTATCTCCTCGCGGATCCATACCGGAAACATCCATGTCGTCTAAAGAGACGTCAGCTTCGCAGTCATAGAATGTGTTTCTCTCTTCATTCATATCTGTAGTACGATCATCCTCAGCATGTATTTCTTCAAGAACATCAGCAGCTGTTTGAGCGTCTTTCCCAGTCGCCCGATCTCTTGCGTATATGGCAGTAAGCTGGTTGTAGTAAGGGAAAGAACGATGTCTGAACTGAGAGGCTTCTTTGTGACTCTGAAAAAAACGAGGAAATCATATTAGTTATAAGTTTTGTAAAAAAGCAAATAAATACTTGAAATACATTTTACCTTAACATAGGATTCCCAAACTGCATCTTCAGCAACAACGAGCTGCCTATGCTCGTCCCAACCAAAACCGCTGTTGTTTTGACCATTAAGCATGTCGTAGACGACTGACCATTCCCTTTTTAAGCACCTAATCCGAGATTCAATATTTGGTCTCGCCTTCAACATTGCTCCTGGTAAAGCCTTTTCTAGCATTTTCTCTAGCTCGTTCAAATAACCGGCTTTGAATCCGGTATCAGCATTAAATGTTCCTACATTGTGCAAATCCACCATGCAAGAAACCAAGGCTGCATCCTCTTCTGGAACCCATTTTCTCTTGCTTCCTCGAGAAGCTTGAGAAGAAGCACCCGTTGGTGGAACACCTGACATATTGTTCTTAAGAAAAAAAAACAAATTAACATTATTTACTATTTTGAATATCATGAATCAAAAGGTGAACAATTTATAATATTATATCGGTAGTTCAATACTAAATTTAAATTTATAACACATGCTGAATGAAAAGATAATTAAATTATAATTCAACAAAGTTTAGTACAATACAGAATTTTAATCAAAGACCACCAAAGTTTCATAAACTAGATACATAAAATAACATCAACTTATCAATTCAAACTCAATTTGTCCCTAAACCTAACTAATTTCTAGATGTTTGCCATTCATCAAACATTTGGTTGGCTAGTTCCATCCTCCAAGTTGCCCAAGCATCCGATGGATGAATATTTGTGATATTCGGTTCATCGTCATCCACCACATTAGTAGGTAATCCTTCTCCCACCTCCGCTTCAATGGGATCAATACTCATATGGGTTCGAATAAAATTATGGAGCAAACAACATGCAATAATAATTCTATTGTGCACCCTTACAGGATAAAACGATGGACTTCTAAGTATTCCCCATCTAAGTTTTAATAAGCCAAAGCATCTTTCAATGACATTACGTGCTGAGGCATGTTTCATATTAAAAAACTCTTGCGGAGAACTTGGCTGATAACCCTGACGCCACTCGTTCAAATGATATCGCTGTCCTCTAAATGGTGCAAGAAATCCCTCACAATTTGTGTATCCAGCATCAACTAGATAATAACAACCTATAAAATAATTTTTTTAAAAAATGATTAATTCAGCAAACAAAGTTTGATCTCAATGAATAATTCAAATTCCTCTAACTATACACTGTACCACGAGGAACTTTTAGTCCATATCTTCTACTAATGGCATCTCGAAGCACCCGTCCATCGGCAACTGAACCTTCCCAACCAGGAAGAACATAAACAAATTGCATCTCAGGTGTACAAACACCTAGCATATTTGTTGCTATGTCACCTTTTCGGGTTCGATATCTAGGTTTATCAACTGTTGGCACCCTAATCTTGATGTGGGTTCCATCAAGAGCACCTAAGCAATTCTATATCACATGATATAAAACCTTGAGTTAGAATAATCATGTCATTTTTAGTCAACTAAATGTCGTACAAGCTATATATAAAACTCAGTCTAATACCTTAAACCATTTCCACCTTGTGTCAAAAGAATCGGCTGTAATTGGCTCCGGCTTTTTAAATAAGACATCTTGTAAGCGTATGATAGCATTTAAAACACTATGAAAAGCTCTGCTTACAGTTTCCCCGGACCTTCTAAAGTGATGCTTGATTACTCGATTTTTCAGGTGATGGGATATGATATGTAAAAACATTGCTACTTGCTCATCAACAAGCATGTTTCTTGACGACTTCAATCCCCCTATCGATTCTAACATCTCACATAGTTTAAAAAAGGCAGTTCTATTCATCCTACCTTGTTCAATACAAGTCTCATCACTAGCATATACAAGCCTTTTCACATAATCCCGTTTTGCATAAAAATCTAAGGTATAAGACCTAATCCTTGGTCTATAAGTCTGTAGGCTAAGGCTGGCACCCATTCTAAATAAGAACCAAATCGCAATTCTACAGATTTCCAACCATAGTGTCAATGCAATACCAATTCTTCTACGCCTCTCACGTAGTGCAATTAAAGGCAGACGGGCCATTACTGCACCATATTAAAATTAGAACACACAATCAATAAAACCTCGACACTTGAAAACAAACTGAACTATTATTAGTGCCATTGCTATCAAAGAAAGTATTTGAAATTTTATTGGATTAGAGGTGCTTTCGCTTAATAGTACTTTACGAAATTAGTTGATTGTATCAATCATACATATTTATTTATATTTTATATTTTTATTTAAAAATAATTTATTAGTTTATTTTGCAATTTCAGTCTCATCCAAACCTTTAAAATATTACTTTACGAATTTAGTTGATTGTATCAGTCATACAATGTGGTCAGTATTTTTCTGTAAAGGAAAAAGAAATTTTCTTTCATATTCATCTTATTTATAATGTGTGACTTGTCATATAAAATAATTGTAATTAATGATATGCATTTTAATTGACATAAGGTGTCAACGTTTGTATTTTTTTAGTTTTATCATTTTTTAGTTAATCGACACATTTAATTTTATATAAATTTGGATAAAAATAGACAAAGTTCGTGTAAACCGATTGAATCAACTTAATCAACACATTTAATTTTATCGATTTCAGTTAAATCAATTAAAATAAGTTAAACCAGTTTTTACTCAATTAATGAAATTCATAATCGAACCAGCCGGTTAATTTATTTTTAATAATTTATAATATGCAATAAAAATATAAAAAATATATATATTAAACCTAACTCAATTACATCCTGTTGAGTAATCAATAAAATTTGAGGTGGACCAGTTATTAAATTTTATTAATGAAATAATTTAATTACATTAATTTATTCTTATTAACTGCAACATATTTTATTTATTTTATGATAAAAGAAAAAGAAAAGATTAGTCTCATAGAAATAATTAACATATGCTACAACAGAGACCAGAGATTTATCAGATTAGTCCACTATACAGTTGAGTTTTTGATCTTTTTGTTTTGTTTTTTGATACAGACACCAGAGATTTATCAACTGTAAACGTGCAAGAAATTATATTTATTACAAGCACATATGCATAAATAATATGTTAGATTCGTAAGAAGCACAAAACATAGTGAAACATAGCCTAAAATCAATCTCATTGAAAAGAATATATCCTTACGAGGAAAAAGGAACCTATAATTCAACAAGCAGTTATGTTCAAATTGAGATAAAAAGATCAATAAAGCATACAAAATCAAAAGTAACAAATCAAATGTGAAGTGATTCTTACTTTGAAATTTTCCAAAGCAAACCGACTGTCAGGTGGTCTATTTCCTTTGTTGTATTTTCCAGTAAGCACTCCAGAAGCAAGCGGACTCCAACCTCTCAGCTACTCCCCATGCTTCCGCAATCTGTTGTGCAGACCACTCACTGCAATACCAAAAGAAAATGCATACCCTTATCAATTACATAATTCATTGCCCTCACAGTCTCCTCAATTGGAGTCTGTGTGTCTAGCCTTCCCCCAAATATAAAAGTGATGTATTCATGTCAAGTTTCCTGAAAAATAAAACTCCTAGAATTTAACAATGTAAGACTCCTAAAAATTGATCAGAGAAAGTAAAAGGTAAATAAACAATGTCAGGGGCACAAGGAGCATTGCCCAAGGAGTCGAAGACGGCAACGATATATGAATCAATACAAGGAGGAGAGAATAAGAGCAAAACGGAGCTGAGGTCCAAGGAGGATGAGGGTGGCATTCAGGTTGATAGGCTGGAGGACAAGGTGAAAGATCCTACTGGCAAAGGTGGCCCTATCTTTGGCTCTCCCTCTCCCAACAACGATGACAACCAAGACTTGGGCATTATTGGCACAGCCTAGGCCTACCTTGCTTCATTTAGCTACCCTTCCCTACCTACCAACCTACTGCTATCTCCTTTTACATGTCTTATATAGTAAGATGTAATATATATATACACACGTATGCTCCTACATGTAATAACACAAAGATGTTGTTTTTCTTACTTTCTTTTTTAAATAAATGTATACACCAGTGCTCTGCAGTGGTATGGTGTGTTTTGTTGATGTACCAATGATTCAAATTAATTAATCTGCGTTGAAAAGAATGATTTGGTGTTTATCATGGCGTGGGGGGGTTAACACTTCAGGATTACATAGTGTTGGTTAAAATATGTCTATAGTGATTGTATTTTTTGAAAATTTCAAAGTAGGAAATTTAATTTATAGTGGTTGTATTTTTTAAAAATTTTATAGTAGGAATTTAATTCTGTGAAGAATAAGTTTTATTATAAAAATCATGTTTAATTTTTTATTTCAAAATCAAGTTTAAGAATTGGAGAAGTATAGGGACATTTTAACCCAAAGTGTTTTCAATTCAGTGGTTGCCATTCACTTCGCAGAATTGGCAAACTCACATAAATGGTTATTGTTTCTTGTAATAAAATATAAACACAGCATTTCAAGAGAACGATTTTGGTTTTCTCTTCCACGTTTTAAATTACATGTACATGTAATTAGATGTAACTTAATCAGGCAGCAGACATGAAACACCAAACAACAAATAGAAGCTAGTATGTAACTTAATCAGGCAGTAGAATGTAACTTAATCAGGCAGCAGACATGAAACACCAAAGAGCAAAGAGCAAATAGAAGTTATTTCAACAGACAACTGTGAAGGATACAAGATAGAATCAAAATGCAGGAGAATTCAAAATTTATCCCATAAAAACCCTAATTTCAACAGACAAAACCCACCATAGTTGAAGAACACAATTCTGTTTTTTGTCGACAAAACAATCATGAGAAAGAAAATTAAAAATCCAAATTAAGTAAAAAAAGAGAAGAAACACTTGCCGCTTCTGTTGATGTTGGCGAAAGATGCCAAGATGCCAAGATGAAAGTCGGCGAAAGATCTGAGCGGGTGGAGGTTTGGTTCACTGGCAACTTCTGTTGATGTTGGGAGGGAGAAGGAGAGAGTGGGGGTGGAGATCGATTTCGGCTGGGAAAGGTAAAACAGACACCGATTAGCTGATCCTTGCTTTTGGAAGGGATTGGGAATCGGTGTTAAAGCAGAGAAAATATGGATTACATCCGTAACGTAATAGGAGTGTATTAAGGCAATACACTGAACCAAACATGAGTTTATGTGGGGCCCACCGATTAGGGGTGTATTGGCATAGCCAATACATCCAACCAAACATGCTCTTATTAATTTCTTTTTATTTGTATTATCAATTTAGTATCAGAATTTGTTATTTAATCGTGACTCAGGTGTGCTAGAAGACTAGTTTTGATATGATATATGGAAAATATTTATAATATGTGCATGTATATATCTATCATAGAATTTAATGATAGTTTAAAATTTTGTCAATTTGTATTAAATATACTTTAGGGTTACCATTTAACATTGAAATTGTCGATTAGGTTGATGGAAGGACTTGATTGACATAATATTAAATTTTTTTGAACATTAATTTTATTATAAGTTCTTTATCATATCTGTTCTTTTTTTTATACAATATACAGAATCATTCAGAATCGCTCCTCAACCTTTAGATAAGGATAATAGCGTATTAACTGAAAATTTTAAAATTTGATTTAAATGGACTCCCACTAAAATTAACATAATCCAAGAAAACCAATCCAACTCACCCCATTTGCAGTTGTATGGTCCACCAAGCTTGAAAAGGTGATTTGATGAGATATGTAATGTAGTAGAGAATTAATAGGACGGCGGTGGAAGACTTTTATTTTTGGACCAACCCTCCCATCTTCCAATTAACCCTCATCTATTATTGACTCATGTTTTTAGTATTGTCACGGGCGATAAATAGAAACTCTTCATTAATCGAATCGGGTCAAGTTGAAGTTAAATTTTAAAAGGATAACAATATTTTTATTTTAAAATAGTAAAATAGGTTGAGTCAAGTCGAATTAATTTGAAGTTAAAAAATATAAACTTTAGTTGTTTCATAAACATTGCTAGTAATGAGAATACTACTTATCGTTCACGGACAAAAGCTCTTCAGATTATTAATAGATTATTAATAAATTCAACTCTTTATCTGTAACACAAGGGAGTAATGGTTAAGTTCTTTGTCGGCACTCGAAATATCATAGTTCAGATTTTGTTATTGTCATCTCCTCTCTTAATTTGTAATATATAATTTGTCATCTCCTCTCTAATTTTTTTTAACCTAGTTGTTCCCTGAATTTGTATTCGTTCACCAGATTGGTACCCCGACACTAACATTAGTTTCTGGTGATGTGGCACTACTAGCGAATCTAATTGTGTTATGTGGCAACCTCTCAAAACATCATGTGTCATGTCAGCAGAAACTAATGATGTTAGTGTGGAGGTACCAACCTGATTGACGAAATACAAATTCAGGGACCAATTAAGTACAACGAACAAATTCAGGGGCCAAATTATATCTTATCACTTATGTAACACCCCTAACCCTTATCTGTCATCGAAACAGGGTTACGGAACATTGCCGGACTTTTCAGATCAAACACATTCAAAACATGTCAGAACAGTAAACCTAGGTATCTAACCAATGTACCCTTATAGGTACCACAATTATATCGAAACACATGAATAAGACATCATATAAATCCAATTTGTAAAGATACCAAATTCATTCTAATTTGCCTATATCATGTTCATTTATGCACTAATTTAAAACATGTCATATAATAGCCTTAACATAACATATACTCTTATGTATATAATGAACCAATATTAACTTATAATCTTATTTACAACCAACTCACAAAAGAGTTAACATTTAGACGTCCTAGGTATATGCCGACACAAAAAAGAAAAACATCACCACGTTTTGAGTTCGGGATCGTTGATGGATGTTGAATCAGCGATCAATTTAAGTACCTAACCTGCGCACGGAAAACAAAATCGTACGCTGAGTATAAACTCAGTGGTATTTCTATAATCCAAATATTAAAGGCAAGATAATTTAATATATACATTTAATCACACAACAACATTAATCTTTCAATTAATCAATTAATCAATACATCATTTATAACATATTCAATTCTCATACTTACTATTCAAATAGCTTTTCACATTCAATGTTTTCCAATACCAATTATAGTATCATTTCATTTAATCACCTCTATTAACACGACTCGGACTATGACGGATACACGAATCCAACAAAACACACCAGTTTGGTACCGAGTACCTCATCGGATAATTCGAAGTAATAATTTGACACCCAGTGTTTCATCGGCTAAACTGAAGTAAATTGGCACCCAGTGCCTCATCGAATTAACCCGAAGTAATAGATTGACACCCAGTATCTCGACTCGAAGTCAAAGAAATCCCTGAACTCTTCTAATCTATGGCATGCCATCTATATCCGACTCAGTCTGATACAGTTAATAGGGTTTAATTTCACTTTCCAATAATAATATCCAATATCATATTTGCACAATATTGCATTTACACATATATATTCATAATATATATTCCAATCCAATTCAATCAATATAAATTCAATAATTTCATCATATACCAAATCAATCTATTTCAATTGCAAAACACAAATATTCTCACCTCAACATTATTATATACATTAAATAAAAATTATAACAATTAATAACTAGCTTCGGATTATAGAAATATAAACCAAAAATTTCGAGCTATTCCTCGTCGACTTTATCTTTTCCCTTTTTAGTTGAGAGTTTCGGTACGACATTAGCTACAAAATTAAAACAATTAATATTTATCAATACAATACAATTTAAATTTCATATTGAATATTTCAACTTTTTACTCAACATTTGTCTAAATTCTAAGTTAGTCTCTAAACCGAGACTAACTTTTATTCTTCACAATTAATTCTTTATTTTCATGCAAATTCCACTTTAGACTAAATTTAACTCCCTATTTTCACATAAATTCCTAAATTTCAAATTTTCACAATTTAGTCCTATTACTCAAAAATTTACAATTTATTCTACAATTAAATTCTTTTTCATTTCTAACTTAAAAATCTATCAATTTAATCCCTAATACTCAAATTATTCAACATAGTCAACATTTGAAAACTCAATAATTTCTAAAATTTCAACATAGATCGGGTAGTATTTAATATCGAGATTCTGAAACATAAAAATTACAAAAAAAAGACTAAATTGACTAAACAATTGAACTTGAAACCTTGAAACCCTCGTTTCTCCTTTCTTTCCTTTCTTTTATCCTGTTTCGTTTTTTGCTTTTTTCTTTCTATTCTTTTTCCTTTCTTTATTTATTTCATTTACTTATTTATTATATTATATTTATTTTATTATTATATTATATATTTACTTAAATATTAAGTAATACATATTTTTTAATATATACATATGTATATTATTTTTACACATGTAATCACTATTACCATCCACTTGTTGAAATAAGGTTTAATTGCTTATTTAGTCCCTTTACTTTTTTCTTTAATCTATAATTCAACTTTCATCTTTTATGCAATTAGTCCTTATATCTAATTACTTAATCCATGCAAATTCACCTAACCAGACTTATTTAACTACACAACTAACGTAAAAATATTTACGAATCTGTTTTACGAAAACGGAGTCTCGAAAATATACTTTCCGACACCCGTAACTATCGGGCTGTTACACCTTAACCTAACATACAAGTTATGGAAAGTCAAAGAAATTGAATACTCCAAAATGTTGGGCCCCTCCCTAAGGAATTAAACCTAATGGTACGACTTGAGGTGATGGACAGAAGGATAATGCATAGACATTGTAGCTCTACTTGTAAATTCTAATGAAAGTCGTTATATTTCAGTGTCGAATTTAATGAAATAATAAATACACAATCAAAATAGGATAATGTTGTTTACACTTTTTTTTTTTATGAAAATATCTTATACCATCATTGTCCCATTTGGTCCTCAAACTTATCGGTCAATTTCGTATTAGTATCGATTGTATCAATCAATACTTCTCGTTTCGATAATAAATTAAAATCTTAATTTATATTTTTCATTTCGGTTTGCACCAATTATATCAGTATGTTTCATATACATATATTAAATTTTTTAGAAGTCAATAAATTTGACGCGATACATTTAAAATATATCGATACCGAAACGCATCAATACTGGTGGAAAAATGATATGTTCATCGGAATTCATCGGAATTAAACTCTAAACTTAACGCCAATTACTTGAACTTACTAGCAATATCATTGACTCGATTAAACTTTGAATTTAACGCCAATCAACTTGAATTTACCATCAATATGATTGACTCGATTAAACTCTGAACTTAATGCCAATCAACTTGAATTTTCCAATATCTTGTAAATTACATTTCGATTTGTTTTATTTTTTAAATGGTAAAATCAAAAAAATTCATTGATATGCGTATTGATTATGATTGGTACAAGTATCTTGTAAGCCTTCTCAGATGGATGGTAACCATCCCAAAATACATATTTTGAGGCATCTGGGCATGAAAGAGGGATGCTTGTAGGGTTGCAAAATACACTAGCTTCTATTAGTCCAGTGCACAGCATCCTTTTGTTGCTACTTCAAAACCTGAATTCAATGGACAACATATTACTATATATCAAGCAAAAAAAAAAAAACTCGGGTTATTTTTATCGTTCGGATTATCATTTGGATTTTATATTTTAAATATTTTTATTTCACTTTTAAAGTATTGATATTTTATCAATTAGGTGTTTCTGTTAGGCTATTGATCCAGATAGGTGTTAAATGCTAGTTTGGATATGTGTGATGGGTATTTAAAACATGTGGATCAAATTGTAAATCCGTGTACTTACCACAGAGGCAACTTGAGTTTGGTGTGTTAAAAAAGATTAATGATATTTAGAAGGGGCTTTTTTAGGATAAAACAACATTTAGTCCATAAATTTAGATTCTGTTAAAGTGTGATGATGTGACACTATAAGATTGTACCACGTCATCACTTAAAATTTTTAAAAAAATATGAAATCTAAAAAGTAAAAAAATATAAACAAATTAATTTTTTTTTAAAAAAATAATTGTATCATATCATCATACGAATCCAAGTTTAGGGATCAAATTATAAATAATTATCAAACTGATCAACGACTAAATGCTACTTTATCCTTTTTTTTAATAAGTTAGATCCAAGTTACTGATCTACGTGCTTTAAATATGTTATACCTAGGGATGGCAATGAAGCAGGGCGGGGTGGATAATACTAAACCCACCACCGCTTCACAATTAGCACGCTCTACTCTATCACCTAGTACACTCCTCTATAGATGTATAATCTTGAAAACTACTATTTACTCCTTTGATGTTGAATAGATCCATCCCCACCTTGTTCACCCCATCCCACTCCACTTTAATTTAATTTTTTGCAACTTATTTTTAATATTTTTAATTTTTTTAAAGACAAGTAAATATCTGAACATAAATTATATGAATTTTTTCCTATATTAAGTTATTATGATTGTACCCTTTTAATAGCTTATGTATACAATGATAATTTCATATAATGGAGTGGGTCGGCTCGGAGCAAACAATTATCATTACCGCTCCATACCCACTATCTAAAAAAAATCCACCCGCCTCGCCATGCATCCAATTTAAAAATAAAAAAGATCCTCTCCATTTGAAGCAGATCAGTTCAGAATTCATTAAGCAGTTCGAGTTTTGCATTCCCTAGTTTTATCTAATAATTGAGATAATATTCAACACTAAAACTAACAATTAGGACACAACACCATTAACATACTTTGAGGATTAAATTAGAATATTTTAAGGTTTGGAAACTAATTTAAACTCAAGCCAAGACCTAAAGTGAAAAAACCTTTTATTAAATGATAGGAATGAGAGAGAAATTTTACCATATTTTGCAGGGTTTTGGATGAGGGAAAGAAGAGGATAGTAAATGTCAAGAAAGATGAATTTTTGTGTCAGGCAAAGTGTCAACAGCTTTAAGAGAATCTATCACACCAGAGAGCTTGGCATTGTAGGCAATTGCCAATTGGTTCTCAGCCTCGTAACAATCCCTGTTTTTGCCTCCACCTATGGTTCTTTGAGATGGCACACACCCTATTGGTGGCAACCCCAACAACCCTATTCTTCTTGCTCCTAATCCATATAAGTCCTGCAACATAAACCCCCCATGGTTTTAGCTTCAAAATTTTGGCCCCTAGCTCATACAATAATGCCTCTGGCTCATACAATCAAAGGTTAAAACTTCATATGTATGTATGTATGTATGTACCTGCAAGAACTGATTAGCATAGCGGGCGTTGAACTCTGCATAACCATTGATATCATAATGAGGTCTCCTAAAGGGAGTAGAAAAATAAGTATTTGAAATATCATTACTGCCAGTACACACTATATATATAGCTTTTGAATTATAGTTGCAGCTCTCTCTTCACCCACTGCTCCTTTTATCTTCTTTATACATTCCTTGAACAGCTCTAACTGACCCGACATCGCTATTACATTCTGCAAACATCAAATAACAATGAGATCCATACGTATACGTATATGCATACATCTACGAACATGCACATGTACGTGTGTATGTATATACCGCGGTTTTTGCAGTGAGAGGATCATATCCTGCAGCACCAGAGGCAAAACTAACACCAGTAAGAGATCTTGTAGCTGTGTTTTTGGATCAAGATAAGCAGGTACCAATCCTTAACACCAAATTCTTCAGCTGCAAATAGAAATATTTATTTTTTAGTCCCTGACAATTGTAAACACTAAGCTGTTAAAGTACCATGGAGGCAGGGGTTTGATTGAATTTTGCCTCGTCTACTCAAAAGATAGGTAAATTAGTTCTTATACGATAGATCAAAGAATAAATTGGTTATTTTGTTAAAAATTCCATCTATTTTTACTGCTATAAACTGGTCCATGTATGTAAGCACCTGTAACAATTTAGTTATTCTGTCAGTCATGCCAGTTTTAAACAATAGAAATGGATGCAATTTTTAACAGAAATGATCAATTTGCTCTTTAATCTAATATACAGAGACTACTTTGTCCTTTTTTTTAAATAAAGGGGCAAAATGTGAATTGACTCCTAGTACAAGGGCCTCTATGATACTTTTACCAACACTAAACACATACATATGCAAATCAGGATATTATTTGGATACTGTCGAGGGTTGGTCGGTGTTTTCGAAGTGTCGTTCGTTAGACTACCCAATCGGACTCCTCAAACAATAGAAGGTATTGTCCCTGGAGAGGGTTTTGTCAAACCTCCCTTGGGAACAATAACTTCGGTCGTTGGAGGTCAAGTCAGCCGCCCAACCGACGACATTTCAAAGACTTCTCTCAAAGAAACTGATCAACCCTCACAAATATACTTGTTTTTACCTATAAGATCAGAAGGAACCTTGCCATTTGAGAAACCGTCCAGTCGGTCCGTCCTTAAATCTCGACCGTAAGGTAAGAAATTGCCTTTAGCTATAGTTGGGAGATTGTTGTTGTTGCCTGGATCAACAATTGAATCACCAAACACAAAACTGCAGTTACAGTTACATTCTTAGGCAATACCAAAGCTGCTTCATTTACATGACAATTTAGAACCATAAAAAGGAACAAGATTGATGGTCCAAAAACATGTTTCAAATTGAGATAAAAAACCCATTTGTTTTTTCTATTTTGTTGGTTCCATATTCTCACTTCTGAATTTATAGAGGCAATTTCTTAGCTTGCTTATATGCTGTCATGGTAGTTGTACATAATAATGTGGTATCATTTATTACAAAATACCATCTGCAAAATTATGGAAGATATTTTTTTTAATATCCTTCCATAATTATGGAAAATGTAATTATAATTAGACTTCATCATTATCCGGTCGGGCCTCAATAAATTTTTAGGTTCGTTTTTTCAATATTGGTCTGACTCGATCTAAAAAATAGTCTTGAAATTTATAAAAATATATATTAG